>NW_009206184.1:2456-2844 GCF_000690835.1 Fulmarus glacialis | reverse complement strand
GAACACCTGTAATACATTGATGACATCATGGTACGGGGCAACACAGCAGAAGAAGTTTTTGAGAAAGGGGAGAGAATAGTACAAATCCTTCTGAAGGCTGGCTTTGCCATAAAAAAAACAAAGTAAGGTCAAGGAACCTGCACAGGAGATCCAGTTTTTAGGAATAAAACGGCAAGACGGACATTGTCAGATCCTAATGGATATGATCAACAAAATAACAGCTGTGTCTCCACCAACTAGTAAGAATGAAACACAGGCCTTCTTAGGCATTGTGGGTTTTTGGATAATGCATATTCTAAATTACAGTCAGATCGTAAGCCCTCTCTATCAAGTGACCAGGAAGAAGAACGATTTCAAATGGGGCCCTGAGCAACAACAAGCCTTTGAA
>NW_009206184.1:0-1814 GCF_000690835.1 Fulmarus glacialis | reverse complement strand
TCGGAGGTGGAAAGCTGCTGTATGGAGTCCTATACAGCAAGTCGCAGAAACTGCTGAAGGAGAAGGTGAATCGAGCCAGTTTGCAGAGGCGAAAGCCATCCAGCTGGCGTTAGACATTATTGAACAAGAAAAATGGCCAGTACTTTATCTCTATGCTGACTCATGGATGGTGGCAAATGCCCTGTGGGGGTGGTTGCAGCAATGGAAGCAGAACAACTGGCAGCGCAGAGGTAAACCCATCTGGGCCGCCGCATTGTGGCAAGATATTGCTGCCCGAGTAGAGAACCTGGCTGTAAAAGCCCGTCCTGTAGATGCTCATGTACCCAAGAGTTGGACCACTGAAGAACATCAAAACAACCAGCAGGTGGACCAGGCTGCTAGGATTGAAGTGGCCTAGGTGGATCTGGACTGGCAACATAAGGGTGAACTGTTTATAGCTCGGTGGGCCCATGACACCTCAGGCCATCAAGGAAGAGATGCAACATATAGATGAGCTCATGATCAAGGGGTGGACTTGACCATGGATAGTATTGCACAGGTTATGCATGAATGTGAAACACGTGCTGCCATCAAGTGAGCCAAGCAAGTAAAGCTTCTCTGGTATGGAGGACAATGGCTGAAATATAAATATGGGGAGGCCTGGCAGATTGATTATATCACACTCCCACAAACCTGCCAAGGCAAGCGCTATGTGCTCACCATGGTGGAAGCAACCACCGGGTGGCTGGAAACATGTCCCGTGCCCCATGCAACTACCCGGGACACTATCCTGGGCCTTGAAAAGCAAGTCTTATGGCGACATGGCACCCCAGAAAGAATTGAGTCAGACAATGGGACTCATTTCCAAAACACCCTCATAGACACCTGGGCCAAAGAGCATGGCATTGAGTGGGTATATCACATCCCCTACCATGCACCAGCCTCCGGGAAAATCACGCAATAAAACAGACTGCTAAAGACAACACTGAGAGCAATAGGTGGTGGGACATTCAAACACTGGGATACACATTTAGCAAAAGCCACCTGGTTAGTCAACACTAGGGGATCTTTCAGTCAAGCTTGGCCCTGCCCAATCAAAACTTTTACCTATTGTAGAGGGGGATAAAGTCCCTGTCATGCACAAAAGAAATATGCTGGGGAAGACAGTCTGGGTTACTCCTGCCTCTGGCAAGGGAAAACCCATCCATGGGATTGCTTTTGCTCAAGGACCTGGGTGCACTTGGTGGGTAATGCAAAAGGATGGGGAATTCCGCTGTGTACCTCAAGGGGATTTGATTTTGGGTGAAAATAGCCAATGAACTGAATTGTATGATGTTAATTGCTATATGATACCGTATGTCATCACTTCTATGGTTGCTATATGTCATATCAACAGTACTGCTGTAGGAATCATGCAGATTAATGAAGAAAGAACTTTGATGAAACTGAGCAGTTAAATCATTAACTGTGCGAGTCTTTAAGCAAAGCTTTTTCCACATTGCAAAGCTTTTTTCACATTGAAAGACCTGCTATTTGACTAGGTAAGTGTACTAAACACAAATCAGTATTAAGTATACTGAACACAAATTACGACATGATATTAAACCAAAACATTTTAGAACAGTGAGGCTAGGAATTTCTCAATGAAAACTTTCTTTTAAAATATTAGTTTGTTGAAAACTAACTTTTTACAATAAAGAGTTAAAACAGAAAAAAAGGACTTCTAAATTTTTTTTAATTTTTTTTTTTTACCTTTTCAAAACACCCTTCTTTTTTTTTCTGAAAGGAAAACACCAGCACTCAGGTAAGCTGGCGGAGGAGCTTGCCAAGCCACT
>NW_009206183.1:0-1363 GCF_000690835.1 Fulmarus glacialis | reverse complement strand
CCGTCCCCGCCCCCTCCCCCGCCGGCGCGAGCAGCGGAGCGCGCGCCCGCAACGGGCAACGGGACGGGGCAGCCCCGCTTGAATACAGCGGTGCTGGTGTGCTCATGCGCCGCTGTTTGTAGAGGCAGGGGTGCTGTTTGTAGAGGCAGGTGTGAAAGCGTGCAAGGGTGTGCTTCAGATGCATACACACTTGTGTGTGCCTGAAGGAGACGGGGGACCTGGTAACACAGGGCATGGAGAGGGCAGACGTCCCAGACACCTCCTACACCTCAGTCTGTACCAGCAAGACCGGCCTCAGGAGCCCCAGAGCCTGGGGAAGGCTGGAGCACAATGTGGAAGAGGATCTTGGTGGAAGAGGACCAGGTCCCTGGGTCCTGATGGGATGGACCAGCTGAGGGAGCTGGCTCCTGTCATCGCGAGGTCACTCTCAATAATCTGTGATCAATCACGACAACTGAGAGAGTAAATGTCACTCCTGTCTTCGGGAAGGACACGAAGGAGGATTCAGGGAATTCATTGCCATCCCTGGGAAGGTGACGGAGCTGCTGGTCCTGGGAACCATTGCCAGGCACATGAACAAGAAGGAAGTCATCAGGAGGGGTCAGCACGGCTTCACCAAGGGGAAGTTCTGCTTGGCCAACCTGACCACTTTCTGTGATGAAGTGACTGGCCTGGCAGATGAGGGGAGAGCAGTGGACGTTATCTACCTGGACTTCAGGAAGGCCTTTGACACCGTCTCCCATCAGATCCTCCTAGAGAAGCTGTTGATGTACTGGCTGGATGAGCAGATGTTGAGGTGGATTGAAAACTGGCTGAATGGCTGGATCCAGAGGGTGGTGATCAGTGGCACAAGGTCTAGCTGGAGGCCAGTAACTAGCGGTGTGCCTCAGGAGTCAATACTTGGTCCAGTCCCGTTTAACATCTTCATTACTGACCTGGATGATGGGACAGAGTGCACCCTCAGCAAGTTTGCAGATGACATCAAACTGGGAGGAGTGGCTGATAAAGCAGGGGGTCGTGCATCCATCCAGAGGGACCCGGACAGGCTGGAGAAATGGGCTGGCAGGAACCTTATGAAGTTCAACCAGGGAAGTGCAAAGTCCTGCCCCTGGGGAGGACCAACCCCAGGCACCAGGACATGCTGGGGGCCACCTGGCTGGAAAGCAGCTCTGCAGAAAAGGCCCTGGGTGTCCTGGTGGACACCACATTGACCATGAGTTCAGTGTGTCCTTGGGGCAAAGAAGTGTCCTGGGCTGCATCAGGACTGTTGTCAGCAGGTCAAGGGATGTCGAGGAGGCACTGGTGAGGCCACCCCTGGAGTGCTGTGTCCAGTGCTGGGCTCCTGTCGCGGGTTAACCCGGCA
>NW_009206182.1:0-19140 GCF_000690835.1 Fulmarus glacialis | reverse complement strand
GGCAGGGGGCGGGGGGCAGTGGAGGGCAGCTAAAACATTCAAACTACTGATAGGTATTCCGTCTATGGGGCCAGATCAGGTCGGCCTAACCCAAATCAAAACATGCGAAGTATACACCGCAGGGGACACTAAGTCCACATTACCAACTGTTTCACCTTAAAGATCTAGTCTTACAGTGCTGCAATGCTTACCAAGACAGACATAGCCTTACAAAAATTGCCCCTCCCTCATCACAAGACTTCATTTTTGCTGTAACATACTTTCTGAAACCCATTCACTTTTAATTTCTTGATAATTGCCCTGCCCAGTCCATCTATACTCATTTTACATGTTCCAATTCTACACCAAATGACCAGGTAAAAGCCACTATAAAAGACTTGTATTGGGCACAGAATGAATTATCCTGCGATCCAGTATTCAATATTTATACAAAATTGAGTGTGAAATCATCCATAAGTATTACAACATAATCTTCAAATGGTACTACTGTGTGACAGTTGCACGTTCAGAAAAGAACAACAAGAAAAGGCTTAGTGGGAAAAAACACTTCTCTGAACTGTGACCAAATAAAGCTTTTCAAAAGGTTTTGAATCGATGCCCTGAAGGGGGTAAAAATGAGTACTGAGGGTTTTTTTAAATATAACAGTACCTGAAGACTTACATATTACAAAAAGCATGTAAAACATATCTCTTCAGTAAATAAAATAAGGCTTAAAACATATATCAGTTCTTTAAGCTGGAAAAAGAACTAATGTCACATAGGCTGAAAAAGAATAAGACCTATTCATAGTACAAACTAAACGAAGTGGAGAAAAGAATCATAGAATCATTAAGGTTGGAAAAGACCTCTAAGATCATCAAGTCCAACCGTTAACCCAACACCACCATGCCCACTAAACCATGTCCCTAAGCGCCTCATCTACACGTCTTTTAAATACTTCCAGGGATGGCGACTCCACCACTTCCCTGGGCAGCCTGTTCCAAGGCCTGACCACTCTTTCAGTGAAGAAGTTTTTCCTAATGTCCAGTCTGAACCTCCCTTGGCACAACTTGAGGCCATTTCCTCTCGTCCTATCACTAGTTACTTGGGAGAAGAGACCAACCCCCACCTCACTACAACCTCCTTTCAGATAGTTGTAGAGCGCAATGAGGTCTCCCCTCAGCCTCCTCTTCTCCAGGCTAAATAGTTCCAGTTCCCTCAGCCGCTCCTCATAAGACTTGTTCTCTAGACCCTTCACCAGCTTCGTTGCCCTTAACAGGATACAGGGAGGGGAGACAACAGAATGTATAAATTAGTCCTGGGGATTGAGGCAGTAGAAAAGAAGAGAGTATGGTCAATTTAGACAGATTTGTCAACTTTTGTCAGTTCCCTCCAATACTTGAAGAAATTTGGTTTTCTCCAGAACATATTTAGGGAGGCAGACAAAAATAATGCATCACAATGTTGTTATAAAAATAAATGAAAAATCAAATACATAATTTTCATTTATTTTGTAGTGATTTTTAACAGAAAAAGTTTTACCCTCTTCAAGAAAGTTACAAAAACAACTTTTGCTGACAGTCTTAATAGAATTTGCTTGCCCCTTTTGTGAAACCATAATTGATCATCTTCATTTTTATGTGCAAAACATTTCACGCAGCTGTAGAAATACGGGAAACACTTGTTGCTTTCAAGTTCCTGAAGGTATTTTAAACAAGTATATCTCAAAATCCCATTTCATAGAGAAAATAGCCTGGATAGAAGAGATTATCCCAAGATATATTTGTTTCTCATTCAGGAAGCAACCCATCTTTCTTAGTTAAAATATCCAAATACATTAACGGACACGTCTAAATGGTGCTGTTATGATTAAATCTTCAACATTCTGCTGCATGGAAAGACTAGCATTATATTCTTAACAGATGTAGTGTTGGAATGGTTTTATACTCTTCAGAGAAATTGCATAGTATGATTTATCACCCTAACTCAAGTGAAACGATACTGAAAGGAGTGCTGTCAGTGATGAATGACAATTTCAGCTGATTGAAATTTACTAAAGAAAGCAAAAGTTGGCATCATTGCACTATTTTAAAGCTTGGAAAAGCAGCCTGGAGTGCTGAAACCTGCCAGAATTTCTATAACTAGTGGCCTTCCACTATCTACTTTAAGCAAGGGAATTACACAGTGTAGATTATGGGGCCTGAGGCCACACATAGTGTAATTTTCATCATCTCTGGAGAAGGATTTAAACATCAGTACACCTTTACGCAGACACAAATTTTCCAATTGATATACCATTACTATACAAAAGCACTCAAAGTTAGATGTTTTTAAACCCTTGCAACTTGAAACCTAGATTTCCAACGTATTGGGCCTGAATTCTCTGCTACAAGAAAAAGCTAAGCACAAGGTAACTTTCAATAAGAATATTTCAATTCTTTGAGAAATAAATCAGTTTCCAAGTCTCCGAGTGGTGTACATAATCTGTGAGGATTTAAAATCTGCACATACTTATTCTAGTGAAATAACTTTCAGGAGGACTTGAGGTCTTTATTTTCAATACCAGATCAACAGAAAATAAAGAAGCAAGCGTTGTTCACATTACCATAATGTCCTTCAAATGCCTTAAAACTTGACTGATTTTTTTTTTTTTAAAGGAGAAAAAGTAATTTCATTCATTAAAGATCAAATATTTAAACTTATTGCCCCCCCCCCTTTTTTAACATTTTAACATTAATATTTAGGTTTTTGAAGTTCTAGTCAGCATTGCATTAGCTGTTGCACTAACAAGTGTTAATGCAGTTCCTGCCTTTCCTCTAAAGAGCTATAAAAACACAGCGCTTTCAGAATTTAGGTAAGGATATAAATCTTGGCTCCAGGTGTTTCTGAATCACTTTCCATAATCTGAAATGAAACTAGTCTTGACCAACTCTGAATAAAGTTTGAATGCAGTATAGGTTTGTACTAAGTTAAACTATCTTGAGTATGTAAAATAAACCAAAACTTACTGACATATTTACTTTCTGGAAGGCATGTTAAATGAACTTTAAAACCAGATTTGAAAATCCAGCTGTAAAAGGGGTATGCAAAAGTGATAAATGAGGGCTGAACACCATCCAGATCTTACTTAGTTGTAAGAACTACAGTAAGCAAGTAAAAATTCCACCCTGAAGTAACAATTCAGTTTAAATTAGAACTTGCAGTTACTCTTCCAATTTAAGTCAATAGCTATTCTGTGGTTGCCATATATAAGAAAAACATGCTTAGTGAGAGTGTAAAACGGCTCAGCGTAACAAATATAAACAATGAACTTTTCAAACATCATTGCCCAGTGCAGAGCACAAAACTTCTTCACTGCCAACCCTAACACAAATCCTCCCAAGCCTGTACTCACTAATCATGTTTCTACTTTCAATGAGGTTCTGAATGTCTCCCCTGCCCCGCCCCCACTCACTAGAAAATCTTTCCTCATTATCTTGACTGATTGCTTCGATTAGCAAGCAGCTCAGTCACTCACATTATGTGCTATGCTTCAATTCCAGGAAGGTAAAGGTTCAGTGATATACTTCAGGTTTACTTAATTAGAAGGAAAATCAACTTAAATGCTCTATGGACACAGTGCTGGGGTAGACTGCCTGAATAATGCTCATATACTGTTCACACAAGCCAAGACCTTCCTTGATCACAGATTGCTTTCTCTACGTATTTATAGAGATTTTTTTTTTTTTTATATTTACCTCAGAACAACAGATGGGTAATGGAGATTTCCACTAGAAATGCTGGGAGTTTAAGATTTGGAGCCAGTAAAACATCCACTATTAGGTAACTTACTGAATCAAAATAGCCCTGTTACTTTTAGAGTTATTATTTTCTGATCATTGTGATTTATTCTCAATAGGTATTCAACGATATTTGCTTTAGTAAAACTAATGATTCTTCAGATTTGACTTTTTTTTTAAGTACTTAAATGCAAAGACTAATTTGGACCTTTTTTCTCTTAAATTATATGAAATACTGTTTACATTTTATCTGCCAATGTCAGTTACCACTGGTTCTATGTTGCATTTAGCCTATCAAATTCCAAGTCTAGAGTTCAAATAATTTAATCATCCAATTTTCTTACTGCATTTCAGATTTTTATATCAGTTCAGGTTTTCTAGCTCTACAAAATGGACTGGGGTGCATATGCCTACATGAACAGGCAGCAGTACTTTCTGGAGTTTCCTCTTCCTTCACAAT
The DNA here is from genome assembly GCF_000690835.1 of Fulmarus glacialis. NCBI lineage: Eukaryota > Metazoa > Chordata > Aves > Procellariiformes > Procellariidae > Fulmarus > Fulmarus glacialis. The sequence goes on along the minus strand of NW_009206182.1, from coordinate 14,921 downwards.
TCTGAAAACTAGTCAGCAAGACCAAGACCTGCTGTATGCTTGACACCTATTACTCACATGATTTAATCACAGGAGTGTACCACAATGTGAATAATGTCTTCCAAATCTACGGTAAATAGGTAAATTATACTCTTGAGAACATAGTAAGAATTGTACTAAATGTTAAAGGGAGAAAACCTGTTGAGAGTACTGCGCATCAGTAATTTGGCTGGCTATTACCAGTCTGGTTATTTTTCTGAAGGGAAAAACAGAGGAGAAAAAACAGAAAAAAGGATTTTGTGGCTTTTTTTTTTTTTAAACTGTACATTAGAATAGGTAACAAAGTTACATGAACATGTTTATCGTAGCCAATTTTGGGTCTTCAATCTGTTCTGTATTTAGAAATGGATTTATACCCCCCTCAGCAATTATCAGTAGTGGAACGTTTTCAGGGAGAAAAATATTCAAGTTGAAAAGTGACATTTTTTCCATGCTTAAAATACAACTTTATTAACATGTGTGAGGAAGATGACAAAACTTACATGTTACTAAACTTATGCATGAGCAAAGATATAACTGCACCATCTACAGGAACAGCCATTCAAAAAAGAAGCTTGCCAGACACATCACAGTTATGATCTGTTTTCCTTTCTGAATATAAGGGAGACTTGCAGTAGCTCTTATGTGATTAGGAAGTAAGTCAATAAACACTAGCAAATTTTGAATAACAACCCAGTATAAAAAGAGGTCACTGTTAAAGTAAGGGTTGGAATAGTTCAAGCTACTTTATCAATAGCAGAAAATTGCAAAGCCCCTCAGCACACAGAAGTACAATTCACATGTAGTTTAAATCTCATGTAGCTTTCAAGTAAGAAAGCCATACAGAAAACTTAATTAAAATTACAGTAAAGCCGAAAGTCTGCATAAAATCCATAAAGTTTTTTAAAACACTTTTAGAGTTTCTTAAAAAAAACCTCAGATATGTTTTACAGTGTACCTCAGGTTTTTACCAGAAGTCATACCACACATGCTAAGAAGGGTCAGGGTAACCTAAAACAATACCTGAAGATATGAAAAAAAAATTAATGTAGGGTTGGAGGCATTGGAAAATAAACAAAGAAAGAAAAAGTCATCTACACACAGTCAGCCAACAATGCTCAGGGTCACTTCTCCATCAGGGCCTCAGCACCGAGAACATGGCCCTGCTGTAGCCAACTCGCCTTCAAACATGGAAGAAACATCTTAGTGTGGATAGACATTAAAAAAAGATCCCTGGAACGGTCAGGTGTTACTTAGCATTACACAAGATTTTCCACACCAACTAACCATTCTCCACCCACAAAAAACTTTCTACACTTTCTTGAGGAAGGTGACAGTTTTATGTAAAACAGCTAATCCTGATCCTAGTTTCATCAGGATTTCTAACTACAAGGTTGAGAAATTAAGGACTCCGGTTGTATATGCCCACTTTCCAAAAAATATCCTGCTTTGTGATACCACGAGAGAGAGTCACTCCTTAAGTAATTGGCAATTTAAACTGTTCTCAACAGTTTCTAGGTAGTGTTTGAAACAAAGAATCAGGGATCCTTACTGGAAGGCTACAAAAGAGAAAACACAGGTTTTTTGCAATGTAAGAAATCCATAAAAGTCAAATTTGAACAGTAAAATGAACAGCAGTGTAAGAAAATCTTCAGGTTAACTATTAGTTAGTTATTTTTAAGCTTCTTAACAGTAACACCATTTAAAAGTACAAAAAAAAAAAAATCCAAGGAGACAAAGATCCTGTTCTCTGTGGGATTCGGACTACTTTTTTTCCCCCAAAGACAACACTAAGCTTCAGGTTATTACTAGTAGAATAGTAGTAATTATAAGATGCTATCATGCACTATAAGCAATTGTTAATGGCCTTTCTTAGGCTTTTTCCAAGCAAATGAACTATCCCATCCCTAGTCAACAGCAGCAACTGAAGTGATGATTATCCACTATTTTTTTAAAAACAGCCCTTCACCTTACGCCTTTTACCCCATTTGGAAATGCAATGTGAAATCTTAGTTTTTCTTAGCTCTCAACTTTTAGATCCACCTGAGCTTTGAAAAAACTCTGGAAGCATCTGAGTACCTAAAAGGAATCAAAGGAAACAAACCCAGCCCTTTGATAAGAGGTTGGAATAGCAAGTACGCACATAAGTAAAGTGGAGGAAGAAGCAACAGAGAATATTATGGAAAAATAGTGGAGTATTTACCATTTTAGAAAAGGGAGGAAGTGGGTTCTACAGGACGGGGATATGGAAAGCAGATCAGAAGGCTTCTGCTGACCTCAGAAGTTATGAAATACTTATTTGCTTTACAAGTAAAAACTAGCACAGCAAGTTTGAGCAGTTTCAAAGAAACACACGATACATTCAGATGCAGGGCATTTTAAGAATCCAAAGATAAATAACAAAGTAGCCTAATGAAGAAAAGTTAAACAGACTGCATAAATTATGTTGGACAGATTATTTCTAGAAAATTATATTGTCACAAATGTGACCTACCTATAACATCAAAGAAGTGCTGAAATCTCATGTAAGCAGAAGCAGTTTGAACCAGCTGTCATTCATTATGGGTTTCTAGCTTAGCTGAAGGTTAGACCCTCAAGTCTCTGTTGACAGATGTTTGAATAATACTTTATTTGGTTGCTTTTGCAAGAAAGGGCTGAAATGATTGCCTTTGCTGACAGGAATCTTAGCAGTAACTTGAATTTGCAGTGGTACCTATTTCTCACAGGTCATCTGATGCAATTTCAGCTATGTAATAAGTAGCTTTGAATCTTCCTCAATTTCGTCAAAGAGACTTCTGAGTAGCCTTAACGTCTCAGGCAGACAAGTTGTTAAAGCTTAGTACCAGGCAGAGGGCCTCAGAAACCCAAAAGAAAGAGGAAAAAATATGCATAAAGTCTTTCATACTAAACAGACAGTTTAAGTTAAGTGAGCTGAGTGGTCCGTTTAAAGGTGTTTATCTTTTTAAGGGAGTTTAAATGTAAAATCATTACCCTTAAATTAAAGCTGTTATTAAGTACCAAGCAATAAGTTATGTTACACCACTAACAGTATGAAATTAAGTTGCCTTTGAAGGATGCTGCACTCAGTTTAAAATTGCAGTTTCTGCAATTATGTGAGAGGTAGGCACATTCCTAAGAATCCATCAAGTTTATCTATATTGTATTTTTGCACTTTTCTGTGACAAATGTCTAATTTCTTCACATCATATAAACATTAGATATGCAATACCCTCAAAGGACTCAAAAGGAGAAGCAGAAGCGTTCTTCAGCATCTTCATTTTAAAGAGATATTTAGGTGAGAATTTCCGTTTAATACTATGCTTCCGATATCCTCCATTAAGGATCACAATACATATAGAGCTAACATGCCAAAAAGAACCCAATGTTTGACCTGAGAAAGGTAAGAAGGAAGTGAAAAGATAAAATTGTTTTGCCTGGATAAATCAGGGGGACAGGTAAAGAAACAGAAATACATGGATATAAGGCTGTAATTTGGAAAAGGTTCTGAAGATAATAGACATTCCTGAATTTTTTTATTTTTTCTTTCAGACAACTCTCTGAAATTTCTAGAGTGACATTTTGTTAAGAGTCAGATAACATACTGACAGGCTCACTGTTTTCCAGTAAAAACTTAGAAAAGCTAGCAGGAAACAAAGTGTAAAAGGCAACAAAAAGCTGAAGTAAACTTACAAGACGACTGTTAGGACAAAGATTTAATGTGTACTATCCTTTTCACAGATTTAGCTGAGCAGCTACCACTAGAAAGTAGAAATATCAAATCCAAATCTATTCATAAATGTTTTGGAAGAGGTGATTATCTTGTGATATAATTTTTGCAATAACATTCAGCAAAACGAATGCTAAGATGAGAAATACTGAAAAAAAATATTTACTGAAAATTCTACCTGAGCAAAAAATATTGCTGACAAAGTTCAATGCTGACAAACATAAAACAAGATCTATGACAACTCTTAACTTTGCAGTGATGGGTTCCGAGTTGATTCTCCCCATCCAAAAGTGAGATACTGGATGTACACATGGGTCTAAGAGGCAAAATAGACCCTTTGGAAAATCTCAGAGACATTACATTTTGCTGTGAAGAATTCGGGTCTCAAACAGAAAATGAAAAACGGAAGATGAGAATACGATTTATACAGAATCCCAGACTAACACTTACCTCTTTAAATAACACTGGAAATCCTGCTGACCTGTTTATGTTCTGCAAGCATTGTTTTCATACTTCAAGTTTATTGTCTACGTATTTTGCCTCTACTGTTTCTCTCCAGTCATGCAATTTATACAAATATAGTCACAATTTTACTAGTATGCTCAACTACTGCTTCCCTGGGATATTTCCCAACATTACCTTTTCTAGACCGTCATCTCCCTCATGGTTCACATTCTGCAAGTGCCTGCAGAAAGTCCACAGTGGTCTCCCTTTTCTGAAAAATATCCTAAGCGATATTAGAATCTCTACCAACACAGCAGGATGAGGTAACAAGAGCAGCATTTTTGCTATGGTACTTGACTGATCTTGTTTGTTTATTCCCTCTATTTCTTGCAGATACACTGACACGCAAAACCCATCACAGTAGTAGCTGTCTCTTTCCAAAATGCAAGGCATAGAAAAGTATTGGCAAGCAAAGTACTCACATATTCACCTGATACAGTAATAAACACGATTAATAAATTCTTCCTTACTGAAGGAGAGAAAAATGGATGAGCTTAAGTGCAATGTTATTCAAAGAAGATAATGCAAGGGCTTAAAGTAATAGGTACGCTCAAAGCCATATTAGAATAATATGGCTGGAAACAGTATTTCTGGCATTTCTTAAAGCTCTTGCTTTTGGATTTTTTTCTTTCAAATAATCACAGAGTAAATTCTGTTTATCCTAAAATATGGGCAGTGTTGATCTTTTTCTTTTTTCATTTTCAACAACAGGAAGTATGAAGATAAAACTAGAAAGAAGAATCTGCTTCTGCTATCAGTGCTAAAACTACGAGCTCTTTCTTTTCTCTTCTCCCAGACATGTATTCCAGACATTAAATGCAAGAAGCAGTTTCCGAAACAGAAAAGCATAGCTTTGATTTGTAAAGAAGGAAAAAATTAGAAGGCTGGGTGTGAGGAAAGCAGAGGAAAGGAAGAGAAAGGGGATTAAAACTCCCTTTCAGCTACAAAAATAGTTCTAACTGAACTTACGATAAGGACTATGTGACTTACCTGCTAATAATGATAATAAGAGAGCTGGAACTAACTGTGTCTATCCATCATTATGTGCAATAGTGTATTTGTCATTAACATCAGGAAAATCTTTCTTTTCGAGGGAGTAGATACACATTTAGAGATGCAAGAAATGCAAAATAGCAATTTCTATAGAGATTTTAAGAAAATATTCTTGGGTATCTTCTCTTAAAATTTAGAAAAAATTAAACAAATTACAGCGATTATATCTGCAATGCAGGCTCAGTGTTACAAAGAAGGGCCCACATGAAGAATAAAAAGTGAAAATAAAATTGAATTTCTCTTAAAAAGAAAACCCCACAATTTTGAAATATTCTCTATATTGCAGACAGCTTTATAATTTTAAAGTTTAAGAACTTAAGCTTTTTATAATAAACTGTATAATTTAACATGTTTATCTGAAGTTCATATTTCTAAGCTATTGAGAATTTTTATGCAGAAAAAGGGTTGATCTTGTCAGCTTATTGGGAAGTTCTCTAGTCTTTAACCTTTTCCCAAACACAAAGGCCTTGCTGCAAACTCGCACCATCGCTCCATTATTCAAAGCTGTTCTTATCTTCTCTATGACTTACAGAACTGCAGCTAATCTTTTTCCTGATAAGACAATGTTGGCTATTGTTATCTGCAAAAAGCAGCAAATGTCAATCTTTTATGAAAAAAAATGTAGCTTAAAGACTAAACTGTTTATATTATAGTAGACACATCTGTCTACGTTTGCCAATAAACTACATTAATATAGAAAACGTATCATAATTTATATGCTTTATTTAGAGGAACATGCTATAGGTTCTATTTGCAGTAAGAGTCAACTTTTTATTTTGTATAATGACTAACACTGGAGCAACAAAAATAGAATGATACTCTAGTAAATTATCTGACTTAAAGTTCAGATTTAAAAGCATTATTTTTGCATGAATAGCGGGCTTACTTTACATGGAACAGGATATTATTCCTTAAATCACTCCAAATACAACATGAATTTTTAACAGGAAAGCACTGAGCCTATTTTAAAATAGAAATCTTGAATTCAGGTAAGTTCAAGCTTAGCAAGAACTCGTTAGTTTTACGGTGTTATGAAAAAACTCAAGGGTAAGCAAGGATTATTCCTTACCTGATTTTACCATTTCTGTTAAAAATTAATACTAAACTAAGCTACGTTTTGAACCTTTTTTTTTTTTCATATTTTTAAACATATTTTTCCCTTTAGTTCCCACAGGAAAAACCATAAAAATACACATAATAACAATCATTGTGGGATATGTGGGATATTACAACTGTGTAACATGAACTACTGAGAACACCATTTAACTTTAGATCCCACATTCAGTTAATGATGTATATGCTGCTGTCCAAGTTGTTGGACTAGAGTTATCAAAGTAGTGTGGTTATCAGCTAGAGCACAGGTAGAGCAACAGAGATCGGCGTGTTCCAGCCAACAGACTTCCTGGGTCTCATAGCCTGTGCTGACCTCAATATTACAGCCCTGGTAACAAGTCAGGACGTGACCTACTTAACTTACTGATAACTTAGGTATGCTTACATAGGCTATGGTTACAATTTTATTTAAATGGACTTAGAGTGAAAAGACCAAAGATTACCTGAGCTAGTTTACTCTGCTGAGAACACCTGGGGTTTAAGTGTCTATATTAAAGCTCACTCAGGTAGACCACAAAAAAACTCCAATCATTCTTCCCCCCCTTCAAAAATTAAATACATAAGCATAACAGAAATAAATACTGTTAGCATACCTGATGGGACTCATACTGTGAGAAAAATGCAGAAGACACTGCAAACGAAGAAAGAGCTGAATGAGTAATCAGGGCAACTTAACTAAGGTGGATGTCTTCAAAGTTAGCTCTATGCTGAAGTGTGCTGCTGAGGGTCAGCACAGGTCTGAAAGGTCTATTACCTAAAGCCCGAAAACCCTCTCTGACATCCATGCAATTTCAAATAACCTGTCAAATTAAGTTGTCTCCTCTCGTTTACAGGTCTGAGACTTGTACAAGATTCAAGATACTGACTGTCACATTCCGTCCTCGCATTGACTAAAGGTCTATGAAATCATTTGCTGAAGCAATATTACTTTCCTAGTACTGGGACAGTACACGTCAAATAACCTGTAGCACTTTTAAAAGCCTGCAAGAAAAATACAGAAACAGACTTACACAGTAGATAAGGTTGGAGTAGAATAAAGTATACAAACAATGATATCTGATAATGAGAAGACACACAACACGTTCACTGAGAAGCTGCAGCAGTATGGTTTGACTATCTGGTAAGCCAACCTGGTCCTGGTCCTGCTGCTTTTCTCAGGAACTCCTGCCATTCCTGCATAGGTGCTGGGCTGTAATGGTTCCCTGCAGGGTCAAAACACTCATTTTAGAGACGAAACATGGAACTCTGGAACAGTTCTCTTGAGGTGAGAAAAGGCATAGGAGAGTGAGTGAAAGCTTGCAGTCAGCCCTGGGGAAAGGACTAGGATCTTTAAGCAGTATGCATCTGTTACACCAGTTCAACCATACGGCCACAAGCACCTAAATAAGGAATGGCTGGATCTCCTTTTGCTGTATTTCAGAGGCTTGAAAATAATTCATTTTGTGTACTAATCATTATTTTAGCATTATTTGAGCTTCTTACTGTGCCAGTGTTTGGTTTTCCTTCACGATCTGTTTATTTCTCCTTTTACACCCCATTACAAAATGGAATAGTTTAGAAATCATTGGAAGATATTTAAAGATTAATGAAAGTGACTGAACGTTACTAATTCACCAATCAAAGGAGAGTGTTTTGTGTGCTTTATAGAGCTAGGAACAATGACGGTATTTATTGTTACACTTACTACTACAATGTTTTATTATTACACAGTCATGTAGTTATGGCTGTCTTCTTAAGACAGGAAAAGAAAAATATAGACATATACCAGAACACACAACTCCAGCTGGCCAGTAACACCTAAACCTCCTCCCTCCCAACCCCGAAAAAAAAAAAACCAACAATGCTTTAGTTCTCATTGTATTCAAGGTGACTGTGATATCTGTGATACTAGGTCTGACCTCATATATATCCTAAAACATTACAGCACTCAAAAATCACCACAGCAGACCTAAAGAAGGTTGGGAAGAGCCTCTCTGAGGAGGTACTATAATAGGAGACCAAGTACCAAAGTATTCACTCACCTCATAAATCATAAAAAAGGCAAATTAACCTGTGCAGGCAAGCTATTAACATTAAAATCCTTAGTAGTGAAGGGATTTTTAGTCCCCAGAGAACTGATGGAGATGTGCAGTAAATATCGTAATGCAACAATATCAGAGCCTGTTACTGCCAAAGAGGATACCCACTCCACGCTCACTCCTGGGTACCCCCAACTGCTTACTCCTGTCCTCTCCCTCCGGTGTTGACTTGTCTTTGTGCCTTTGTGCCTAGCCAGTCGGCTGAAATCTGCTTCTCTCTTGCATCTGGTCTCCCCCCAGCTGAACTGACCCAGTTCACACAGTTCCATGTGCACAGCTTCCTCATAGATAAGCCAATTCATTAAGAGAGACAGACACAGGGTCAGGGCAGAACCTCATGGGAAAGAGGGCTGCCTGTTTTGGCTTATCAAAAGTGATGTGCCTCCAACAAGCTTCTGCAATGGTGGTTGTCTGATTAGCTGAGATATGCCCAAACAAGGCTAGAAAGCAAAAATCGACTTCATGCAGCAAAGAAAGTAAAATACCTGAGATCTTTAACACTCCATCTGTGAGTCAGAAGGAACCCTGACCCTGGCCAGCTGTCAGTATGGGTGTTGGCAAAGGAGGAAAAACATAAAGAATTTATATTAAAATTTGCATTACATTTGTATTGAAATATTAGCATAAATTAATATTAGCAATGAACATTGGACAATATATCTTTTTAGAGAAATAAAAATCCCATTCCATCCCCCCAAGCCTTCAATACACCTCACCAATCATGCATGTACTGGACACAAATTCCTCCTTGACCTTGCTGGCTATGTTCTAAAGCATGAGATTTTTATAGTTTTGTTTTAATAGAGAGATAAAAGTGTTCTGATGACAACATGGAGAATGCAGAGGGGACTACCTAAATCCTGGAAGTGGAAAAACAACAACAAAAAAGACTTTGAACAGAAACACCAATTCAGATTCCAAGTCCAACCACCTCCCTCCAAAGGGATACAGCCTCATTTTTTTTCCTCAAGTACAAAACAGAATTATGTCAAACTTTTTTATTTTTACACCACTACTCACCAGTGGAAAGTTTGCTGAACTTCTGAGGCGTCTAGGAGTCTGAACCATCTCCTCTCTTTCCACACATGATCTTTGAAGATGAAGTTGTAATGATCATTTTGCCTTGGTCATGGAAAGAGTTATTCCATTGTATTTATCATACTACAGTGTATTTTCCCTACTCATTTCAGATGTTTTAATTTCAAATGGTTCTCAGTATTAGTACATTTTTAATTAAATGCACTCCCTTTGTATTTCACGTTGCTTGATTGTAAGACACATTACATTGTGAACCTAACTTTTTAAGTATTATTTGAATAAAATATGTCCTGCTGACACCTGCTTTTGGCTCATCGAGAGCCTTTGTCCTGCTTCCCTTGTAGTTTCATTTTTATCTCATCCAGAATAATCTCCTGCAACCAGGAAAGACCTCCATATTCTGGGCATACATTTTTCAAGGCCATAAACATCTCTGCTAGGACTTCAGTTTGCTCTTTACTCAGGACAGCTTCTCTTCTTAAGCAAGAAGTGATTCATGATGATGATTAATCTAACTTGTTGCTAAGATGAAACTGCACCTGTACAGCAAAGCTCACAAATCTTTCCAGAATATTTACAGATCATTGCACCTTCTTGTAGTTCTAGATCGGTATTAGTTAGTACATATTTATGTCAATCTTTTAAGTTGGGGGCAAGACCATCAGAAAACTCACTAAATCAAAATCCAAAAGTATATCAAAGCCATGCCTGTAACAAAAATACTTTCACTCAAAGCCATGGTCGTGAAATCAACTATGAAATAACTAGAGACACTAACCTCTTTCAGTGCCCTCCCAATCAGTAGAACAATTGCTTTTTTTTTTAATGCTAAAATAACATAACAATTGTATCCCTTCCCTCTGTAGAGATACGAGGATATTTTATACTGAAGACAATTTATGAGCAGTGCATTAACGCAGTATTATGCAAGTCAAAGTCAGCTTCAAATGAAAAGTTTTAACAGGTTTTAATACGACATTCAATCACAAAATACTTAAGAGCAAAAAATTGTTTGCTGGTACATCTTCATGAAAAAGGCTATATGTAATATAGAGAATACAAAAATGTTCCAACAGTGATGTGCGAAAAAACCTACAGAATACTTGAGTTACTGGTCTTAAATTGCTATACCACAGCTTAAAAAGGAATTTGATTAAGTATTCAGGCTAGCAATCTCCCACCACATCAGCACCTATTTTTCTGTAGTTCACACAAAAGCACAACTACTTTATCTGAAATTATGACAGCTGTCAACTAATTTTATAACTACAAGAAGCTGGAGCTTAAGTTACTACTAATACATAAGCTCAAGTAAGTTCATGAACTCACCCTTTAGTTACTTCCATAGGTTCCAATGGAATGGTTTCAATTAAGAGAACTCTTAAAACCAGACTACTTTTTTTTCCATTAGCTTTTTTCTTAAGTAATTCTTAAAGTGGGCACAAACAATGAAGCAAACTGCATAATACTCTCAGGAGGAAAACAAGGGGAATCACTTAATTTTACAGTTGGAGAAAGCAGACAAAGAAGTTGCTATAAATGACTTATGCAACAATATAGGGATAAAGACTCTATGTAACCCCAGATCTTAAGTCAGTATGATAGGAAAGGCATAGTACATTCAACTTGATCACCTATGAAACAAACAAATATGCACAAGTAAAAATAACTGGAGAGTCTTCATGTATATTAAAACTCTCTTATATTGACAGTAATGAAATGCTTTGAACTGCATTAATTATATTGTCTAGCTTATCACTTTACAGTTAAACTAAGGTTGAGAGGAAGATTTGTTTCACATTTTTTAATACAGTGTGATCACCTATATGAAACGTTATTTTAAATGCCTTACACGTGCATATATGTTTATAACACAATACGAAAGTTTTCCAGACATATTCCCCGAGGACTGGTTTTGCATTTGCCTGTACATTTTATGATCGTTTTACATAACAACAGGGGAGAATTTTTTTATTTTTATTTTTTTTTAAACACAATAAAAAATATGCCTCTAAATCCACAAAAATTGGCCAGGAGGGAAAAAAAAAAAGTCAGAAGCACATGTAATAAAATGAGCTATTTTAACACTTGAAACTGACCCAATTCCAAAATGCAGATTCCCTTTAATTCTATTTTCCATGTTTTTTCAGACACACATTTGCCCCTTCATTCAGTCAGTTCAAACATAGATTAAACAAACATGCAATAAACAAGTTTTCATGAATACGTACATTGGGACTTTGCATAGGAACTTCTTCACTTCTAGCTCACTATGGGCTCAGAGAACAAATCCTTCAGCAGTACAACACTAACTTGACCCATTCTCTCTCCCACTGCCCAGTTAGTTGTTGACACCACAGCATGCTGCTCCAACTGAAAGTTCAGACGCAAATGTTTGTATGCAATGTCATAAGCTGGATCACAAAGATGATGTGGATAGGAAAAAAAAAAACCATCATACCCAAAAAACGCCAATACCCCATATGATGTATTTTCAGAAGAGTATACTTAAGTCATATCAGTTACAAAATGCAGTTCATAGCATAGTCAGATGGGAATGAGCAGCAGTGGGAGGAAATCCCTTAAGCTGCCAAAAATTTCAGCTTTGTGAAACTATTCTCAGCATTCATGGAAAGTATTCAAGACTCTCTAACTGCAGTTCTCTTAATCCAGTTCATATTTCAACATGGACTTGAAGTGCAGCAACTCCAGGTAAGATGAGAATAGACATACAAGTGTGAAAGTTTATGAAGACCTTGCAGTATGTTTTAGAAATATAATTGTGTCTTTGATTAAAATACCCTGATGCATAATATTCTTTGATATTGCTTATGCTAAAAATTAATCATTATAAACCTAACGTTGGCAAAATTATATTTCGGCTGATTCCAGAGCCTATCAACAAAAGTTATTTTGCTTTATGGCATATGAAGCTTCCTTCATGATAACTGGAAAGGTAAAGGGGAGGAGAAAACCAACACACATTGCTGTATTAGAACATCAGTGCTCCACACTACTGCTTACTGTTGTCAACCTATAATTAGAGCGGTTTTTTCCCAGATAGTAAAAAAGCCTCACTACTTCCAAATCAAGAATCTGCTCTGGATAGATCCTAAAGAAGATGAGTTTTGTAACCATAGATATATCATCTTTCTCTCTTAGATAAGGTCACATTGCATAAACAAAGCTACTAAGTTTACTATACCTCACGAAATAAGCTGTAGGATGCTCAAGTGAAGGAATGTCACAGGTTTAGTATGCCTTCTTTTCCCCACTTGGAACATTCAAGTCACAAGTGTTTTAACTAGTACCTTTGTACTGATTGCATCACCCTAAGTATCCTACAAAGAACACAACATAGACCTCTATCGCACAGATAGATACCACAGAAGCAACATACTATCGTTTTTTGCAGATTTAATACCTTTCCTGAAGAAGTGTATTTTGCTGTCTGAGGATTATAAGTGAACTACTTAGATTTTCACCACACAGAGTTTAAAAAAGATCCTAGAAAGAAATTGAAAAGGAAATATAGGTGGCATAAAGTGTTTGGAAAGATAACTGTAATGCAAAATAATTTTAAAGTGGAAAATATTACAGCTGTGACTGTTCGAAACGATGGTTAACTTCCAATGTCAAAACAAGCAGCTAATAGAAAAAGCTGTTTTAATCCCTGTTCACTTATGATTACTAAAGAATTTTAAGCATCTCTAATAAAAAGTAAGTAAATTCCACAAATATTAGTAGCTTCTCATATATTTTGATCATCTTAGTTTTCTCTTTCTCCAGAAAAACTAACCTTTACAAGACAAGAACACACTTCTCAAACTTATGTGTCCATATCCTTGATTTTAGCTTTTCATTACTATAACAAAATAAAAATAGATACAATAGATCAAACAAAAAAGCCAATGAGCAAGGGAAGGAAGGGGGAAGGAACAAAATAGCCATTAGAAAAAATTTGGGTTTAGTATGAGCAATAGGCTTATAGGCTGGTTGTATTGCAAGCTGTAATAGCAACTTTAGCAACACATAAAATTTGCTGTGAAGCCATATGGGCACCAGACAGCTATCCCCACAACTCAACACATACTCTTGTTTAAGAAATTAAAAAGAATAGCTCATTTGAAAGAGCTATCACCTATTTGATATTCCACAGGGAGAGAAGAAAACTGCCACTCTCATCAGGTATAGCTAAATTGAAGTCACAACACTACATGCTACCAGCAGCTTAAGCTGGTAGCTTAAGACAAAAGATAAAAAAAATTAATATATATGCAGTATTTTTCACATTGGAATATTTCTTCAAATCTCTATAATAAATACACCACATTACCAGAAAAAAGGAGCAACAAAATTATTTTTATATTACAATTCAAACAAGGTGGCTCTACTAATCACTGCTAGACTGACAGGGAAGGAAAAACAAGTAATGTCCCTCCCCAGGGTCTAGATTTCAGTTCCGCAAATTCCATGAGAGATTCTTCTCCTTAATGGAACTGATTTCGAGACAACAAGTATTCCGTATCAGGAAAATTTAAAAGAAAGTAAAACTTCAGAAAACATTTTCAGTCCGGGCTGCTTCTGCACCATGTTTGCTGTTGGACTAGAAACTGAGTTGAGCCTGACATGGGATACAAAACTAAACCAGGACAGAAACACAGAAGAACTCCAAGAATAAGCATAAGAAAATTGGATATACTTATAAAGAAATAGAACACACTTAGTAATTAAGGCTTTGAGCTTTGAATACACTTCTGATGATGCAAAACAATTCCAAGTTAGGCATAAACACCAGGATATAACTGAGCTCAGCCGGTCTCATACTTAGGTACAACCAAACTTGAGTGATCTGCAATACAATTTAAATATCAGACCTTAAACATCAAAAGTAACATCATAAACTATATATTCTAGCATCATAACTGCAATAATTTTCTAGTATTTGTGATTCAGAGCACTAGAATTCCACAATATGTAGCAGTATATACACAAACTGAAAAACTGAAAGAGGTTATCAGACTGCTTTTCAGTACTAGAGATTTGGGGTGGGAGGATCCTTATTATGTTTTCTATACCATGTTTTAATTTCAGTAAACAAATTAAAGTGCATACTGATGTTAGATACGGCAGAGTAAAAAAAAAAAAAAATCTTAATAGGAATCCTGTAAGTTTTAATAGATTTAGAATCTTGCTAAAAAAATCAAGTTAAAAAGTATATTTTTGTAGAAGCTTCACTTCTAGCATTCTACTTTAATGCAATTATGCTTCACAATACCACATAATGCATAAATACTTTCAGTTATAAGGTGGAATTATTCTATTATGTTTAAGGAAATAAAGTTGTCAAAACAATTCTTAACTATAAAATTAATAATATATATTTTTAA
>NW_009206181.1:10512-12756 GCF_000690835.1 Fulmarus glacialis | reverse complement strand
AAGAATTTCTCTCTGTTTGATGATTACCAAAATATCTGTTAAACAGATTTGATAATGGCACTTAGAGGATTTATTAGGCTTCCAGTCTCCCATTACTTATAAAAACTATAGCTTCTTTCATAAAAGGTTTTCAAAGTTTCTTTCCTTCACAATGGAAACATGGTTGTTGAAGACAACTGTGAAATTTTAAACAGACAACTGTTAAAATCTTTACACTTCCAGAAGGCCTTCAGAGATTCTTTCCTGCCGCCTCTGAACAATTATTAATCTCAGTTCACTGCTGTTTCTCCTTTCCTGCATCTTAAACCTGGAAATGATAATTATCAGAGATCACCAATGCAACGTAGAAGGGAAAATAGTTAGGGACAACACAAATAAGAGCAGATGTCAGCCACGGATATGAAGAGGTACCTCCCTGGATCCTTCTTTTTTTTTTTTTCCCCCCAAAGCTAAGAGTCTACAGTTGGAAACAAAACACAGAAAGCACATGTCTGTGGAGGTGAGGGAGGGGAAGGCACTGCTGCTGCTTGCTGCAGACGAGTGGGCTGGGCACCTCCAGCAGCCACTCTATGACTTGATCCCATGGACATGGGAAGTGCCAGGGCTAAACCCTTCCTGGGAGGGGACTGCTCTTTTTCTCCGTTGAAAACCCAAATGTGGACCTACCTTGTGCATAATAAGCAAATGTAATGCATGTTAGCATTGCAGTGCTATCAAGGCCAAATACAATTCATGTTAGTATTGAAGTGCTTGATAAATGCATATTATTTGCCTGATAGGGTGAGGAAGTGGTTTAGTTAGTTTAGTAAGAATGCAAGACATTATCCCCCAAAAAACCTGCATTTATGTTAGCGTCTTTCTTAGACCAGTAAAATTGACTTACTGTTACCTGAGCTGGTACTTTTTGGTATGATTATAATTTCAATTAATTAATTCCCTTGCATTTAGTATAAAGAAAAGCATACGTATCTTCAGATTTAATTACTTCTAAATCCTGAGTGCCTAAGAAATACCTTGAGACTTGTTCTTCTTTCAGTGATTTTCCCTTGTAATTGCTCAACAAGCAAAAGTGTCTGGTCACATAGGAACGATATCATAAAAACAATCACAACAGCCAGCTAAAATCGCTTATTAAATTTCGTAAAAGTTTCAGTCTCCTACATGTTTTCCTGGAGAAGGTATGCAGCACAGCATAGATACAATCATAGCTCACAGATACCTCCTCCATGTTTTTATAAATTAAGTAATATCTCATGCTGCTTAAAAAATACAGATTAAATAAATAAATAAATAAAATAATTAAGATTCTATGCTAGCCACCAACATCTGGAACCCTGCCCTTTATCTTGAAAAAAAAAGTCATATGAGGTGTACAAATAATTTACAAGATTTGCAAAGTTGTTCTCTGATGCTGTTCATAGCACCTGAGAATACAGGTCTGAGACTTAGAAATTCAGAGTAGGCTCATTTGGAAAGGAAGCAGTTTACAAAGTGAAAAGAACTAATCCAAAGGATATGCTGCTCATTAGAGTTTTACGAGGTTGCAGTTTCAAAGTTTCTCATGCTCAGTCGCTTCTAGTCACCCATGCTTACAGACATCTAAAATATTCATGGTCTGTGGATCTCTGATGGGATAATACGCATCAGGAATCTGGCATAAATATCAGTGTGTGAATTTTATTTCTTTATTTAGTTGAAAAAAATACGATTCAATGTTCTCTAAGGTATGAATCTGTGAATTAATACTGCCAGAAATGATCATGTCCATATTAGAATGAGTAAGAAATGCATATCCTTGTAACATGTAAAACATTACACCCCTGGCAAGTAAGTCAATCTAGCTAATTTGTATCATGTGTTATGACTAGAAATATTTTCCACTGATTTGGAGAATGATATTTTCAGTCTACATTTTGTTAATGAGGCAAAAATAATATCTACCTGTTTAGAAAAGAGTGGCCTTTTACAGCTGTTCTACACACAATTAATACAAAAGAGAGATGTTCAGCTGGTATTTACAAACTCACTCCAGTCAATCTAGCTAATTTGTATCATGTGTTATGACTAGAAATATTTTCCACTGATTTGGAGAATGATATTTTCAGTCTACATTTTGTTAATGAGGCAAAAATAATATCTACCTGTTTAGAAAAGAGTGGCCTTTTACAGCTGTTCTACACACAATTAATACAAAAGAGAGATGTTCAGCTGGTATTTACAAACTCACTCCAGAGAGGCTATGGT
>NW_009206181.1:0-10499 GCF_000690835.1 Fulmarus glacialis | reverse complement strand
GAATCTTCCCTGTAATACCACTTTTGCAAAAATTAATTATGTTTTAGAGTCATAATAATATGATAATATAATGCAGAAACTTTATCAAAAACCATATTAATTAATTCTAGCACTAGTCACTGATCATTAGTTCATGCACTGTAATAATCAGTTCCAGAATCAACAAATCCTATGTTCTCAGTTAATTTCTCTGTTTTTAAAAGGCAGCCAGCTCTAACACTCTTTTAATAAAATGAAAACGAATCTCTGATATTTGATAGGTTAGAAAATTTTAATCAATTTATACTTTATTAAAAAAGCTTGGAAAAAACCTTCCATTCCTATTATATTGTTACCAGAGTCTGGCAAAGCTTTATTGTATCTCAGATTCTTGCCTTTTATCTGTAGCCATTTTATTTTCTTAACTGGATGAGAGTGCATCCATGTCCTTCTTTGGGTTTTGGCATTTAAGTCACCTTTTTTACTTCACAGTAGAATTTAGATCAGCATTTCTAATTATTTATTATCTAATTATTTAATTTCATCTTGCCTGGGCATAAATGACATCATAAATGTTAGAGTATCCTTTAGGAATATTTTATAGTTGTATGTTACTTACAATATTACTGGAAGGTCGGGCCCTCCAAATATTTGCACATTTATTTTAAAGCATATAACTTACTCAAAGTGTTGGTTCAAAAATGCTTGATGGGCTGAGATCAAATGTCCTACAAAATAATTCAAGTTACAGAAGAAAAAGTTAGGCAGAGAAGCAGGCAGACATAGTGTGCCTATCTTAAGCAGAGACTTAAGAACTTCACCTTTTTAAAAATCTGGCTTAAGATTTCCAAAAGTTATACTAGCTTCAGCAAAGCTGGGATTTTAAGCAAGCTTCAGGAAGCAAGTAGCAAACAAGAAGAGAATGCCCAAGAGGAGAAAAAAGGAATAATGCCATTTTGCAACATGTCTAACAGTGGACACAATTTCAGAATTCCCAAATACTTCGATATTTGGGACAAAATCCTTCCAAGATTCCAGTGAAGTTTCGCGGAATTCATTGGAGCTATATTGAAATAGTTTTAAAAGTGAATCTCTCCCCTCCCCATATAACCCTCCAATATTATCATCCTCTCTATTCCCTTGATATCATCTCTGTCATGACTATCCATGAGCCTTGTATAGGTATTGCTTTAGCCGATCTTTATGCATATTTAAAACAAACTGTGCAAAAATCTAAGTTGCATTTGAAGGTAACCAAGTCCAGAGTTGTCTTTTGGGCTGTACCTTGCCACAACATGACTGTTGTATATTTCAAATATACACAAACAGATGCAAAAATAAGCAAATATGTACAGGTGCACTACTTTCTGGACAAAAAGATCAATCTAAAGCAAGATGCTCTTATACTAATGAAGTTACAAGACATGCAACTGCCTCAACACCATATCCTGTCTTTCAAAAAGTCTTTGCTTCTCACAGAATTCAGAGGTATCAGCTGCACAGAATTGCGGAACAGCTGAGGATGGCAGATCATCTGGAGATCATCTAATCAAATCCTGTGTCAAAGAAGGGTCACCTATAGCAAGTTGTCTAGGACAGTGTTCAGGTTTTGAATATCTCCAAGGATGGAGACTCTGCAACATCTCGGCAGCCTGCACCAGTGCTCAGTCACCCTCACAGTAAAAAAGTTTAAACGCAATTTCTTATATTTCAATATTTGCCTATTGCCTCTGATCCTTAAGCCCTGAGAAAAGCCTGGTACTGTCTTCTATATGCCCACCCTTCAGGTATTTGCACACATGGACAAGATCCGCCCTCTGAGCCTTCTCTTCTCCAGGCTGAACAGTCTGTCCTCATAACAAAGATGCTCCAGTGCCTTCATCATCTTTGTGACTGTTCGCTGGACTGATTGCAACATGTTCATGTCTCTTGTATGGGGAAGCCTGGAATTGGACCCAGCACTCCAGATGTGGCCTCACCAGTGCTGAGCAGAGGGGAAGGATCACCTCCTTCTACCTGCTGGCAATGGACCTCCTAATGCAGCCCATGAGGCTGTTGGCTGTCTTTGCTGCAAGGACACCTTGCTTGCTCATGTTCATCTTCCTGTCCACCAGGAACCCCAGGTCTTTTTCTGCAGAGCTCCTTTCCAGCCAGTTGGCCCTCAGCATTTTCATTTGCATTGGTCTTTCTTTTGCTGCTGCTGTACCTACAGAAGCCTTTCTTGTTGCCTTTTATGCTCCTTACCCAGTCCAAATCTGATGAAGTTTGTCTTCCTTATCTCCCTCCCTGCATCTTCTAGCAATGTCTATATTTCTCCTGGGTCATCTTACCCTGCTTCTAATTCCTGTATGCTTTCTTTTTGTGTTTGAGTTTTGTCAGGAGATTCTTGTTCTTCCACACAGGCTTCCTTCTGACTTTGCTTGATTTCCTGAATTTCTCCATTCAAACTCAAGAATGGAGATAGACCATTCTTGAGCTTGGGGGAGATGATCATGGAAGAAAGAATAATTTCTTCTGGACCATTCTTCACTCCAGGGATGTTTCCCATTGGACTCTTCTAAGCATTCCCTGCCAAAGTCTGCTCCCCTGAATTCTTGGATTGTGATCCTGCTTTTTGCCCTGCTTCTTCCTCTCAGGATCCTGTACTCCACCATCTTATGGTCACTAGAGCTAAAGGCTGCCTCCAACCTTCACTGACCAGTCCTTCCTGATTTATAAAAATCAGAGAGGAGCTTCTCTCTTTGATGGCTCCTTGATCATCTGTGTTAGAGAGTTATCATCAATGTACTCCAGAAGCCTCCTTGATTGCTTGTGTCCTGTTGTGCTGTCCCTTCAGCAGACATGGGGGACTAGAATCACCCCAATGAGGACCAGGGCCTGAGAAGTGGATACTTCCTCTAGTTGTCTGAAGAGGTGCTCATCTACTTCTTAATTAGGAGGTCTATGGCAGGCACTCACACCACCACTCATGTTGGTCTGCCCTCTTAACCTTGACCTATATATCCTCAGCTGTCTCCTCTCCCATTACCAGGTCACTTAAAAGATCCCAACATGGAGCCCAGAAACTGCTGCACAAAATCCTGCTTCTGCTGGCTCCCTCTGCTAGCTATGCTTCCAATTTTTATACAAATAAAAATGGAAACTTTAGCAACCCAGGCACTTACTGATCCAAATATATTCTTAGAAGCACAAAGGTAATTAGCTGGAGATAATTACCCACTTTTGTAAAAATATGATTTTATAACAGTTCTCTCAAATGGAAGTTTAGTTAAAGAAATAAGGATACATTGGATCTATATGGCAAGGGAAATAAGGTCACCCTCTTTAATAAAACAGCTCATCACCTGTTGTCACCTCTTATGTTCATGTGTAGAGCACTACAACCTACTCTTCTGCAAGCAGAAAAAAGCAAACTTCCTTATCCACTTCTAATCACAGCTGCTCAAATATATTCACAAATTAAATAATTCATTTGGAAAATACTAGTCTTTCTCAGGTAATTTGGGAAGAAATAGTATTGACGAGTTATTTTTCTGGAATCTTCTCAAAGAGTTAATTTTTTCAAACCAAGATTAGTCACTGAATGACTAATTTGATTAATAATATTTGACTAGTTAGTTATTCCTTTAATGAAAATCTAGTTTTTCCACACTTCCTCATTTCTCAAATATGAAATTTTAACACTTTATGATAATTTAGAAATAAATTTTTCACAGCACGTTCAAATGCATAATACGCTCGAAGGTAGTTGAAAAAGTTCCCTAATGTAAAACATACATGGATTTAAAGCTATTGATTAGATGCAAGACACCAATTAAATGCCCAGCAGTTATATTAAGGCTGCAGCTACTTGTCAGCGCTACTTAGGTGGCTAATGTCTAGAGACAGGGGAAAATACAGTAACAGAGGAAAGAGTTTACATTTTTTCATTGCTATATTTACTTATAAGTCGAAAATGACCATTTCTAAATGCAAAGATGAGAGAGTATGTGGGAAAGGGAAGCATGTGTGATACATTTCTAAACCAAGGTTATTTCTGGCTTGAGACGGAATAGATAAGCAACAACTGTTTCTATGTTGTGATGCATACAGGGACCTGATATAGCAGGGAAAGATTATGGTACCCTTGTTCTATGAGCAGGAACCATTAAGAAGTTGCTCTAGTGAAAAAGAAACAGAAGTTGATCTTATTTCTGATTTGAGTTAGGTAGCCATTTAAAAATCAATTCTGTTTTCTACACTCTTAATTAGGAAGCAAGCCATCAGAACCAAACAGTGTAGATATCTTATGAAAACTTTAACGCAGCCCTAGCCCTTGATTCCAGGTTTGCATTGGAGGTTTATGGAGTGAGGTATTTAGAGATAAAATAGTAAAGGAAAATTTCCCCATCTTTTCTATTCATCAGTCACATTAATAGTACCTAAATGTGCCATAATGTTCACCTTAAATTATCTTATAACAAGGCAATGGATTTTTTTCTCATTCTTGTATCTCTGATATAACTTTCATCAGTCCTTGTAGAATAAACGTAATGTCTACTGGACAATATAAACAACTCGTGGACAATTCACATTCTCGTGATAATCTCTTCTTTTTTTTTGCTTGTATGAAAGTATCTCCTCATTTTATAACAGCATATGGCAACTTTTTTTCTGCTTGGCTTTCTTTTTTGTATTTTCACAGCTATACAAATGTACCCATCCATTTCCGAAAGACCATGATTTCACTACTGAATTGGGACATTGTTTCCTATTACTGCGTGTGCTCCAACTGTTGTTGTTATTGATTTAGTGAAGTAACATTTACTACAGCTTTCTTTCTTTTAAAACAGAAACTGTTTTGTCTGACAAAACATAGTTTTGTTAACTATGTTGCTGTTACTGAAAAAATCTCATGAAAATTCATGCAAAGTCACTTTATGTGAAAAATTCGTGATTTAAATGTGACTGAACTTTCTCAGCTTAGTCAATAAACCCTATATCATAAGAGAAGAACTAAAGATACGGTAGCCAAAAATTCTCTGTCCCTTTAGAGAAGAGAAGGAGCGGTGCCAAAATGACCCAATTGGGAACACTTTAGGATTGATGAAATTTTGAAGAAAAGCAAGCTGGTAAGTTACTCAGGAGGTGCTGTATGTATTTACATGGACTGCCTGTGACCTGTCTGAAATTTGTTTGCAATTTTGTTATTCAAATACATTTTACCTCACCAATAGCTATCTACAAATTCAACAAATCAAGATTTCACAGAGGAAAGCTCTGTGAGCCTTAACTACAATGCATTGTGGCAAAGTCATAATCCTGGGGGACAGTCTTTGAAGACCTATGAATTTTTATTTTTCATTGTTACAGCAGACCCAACCCAGACACTTACTATTTCAGGTCCAGATAAAACATACTAAAAGACTGCTGCTTCCTAAGCAAAGCCTGAAATAAGGAGACAGAAATTTAGGAAGAGCATGTTACTCCTAGTTCACAGGAAAGAAATGGAAGCAGAGAAAGACTATTTACTACATACTACTTACTCACCACTCACTACTCATTACTCAGTACTTACTTTAAACAGTAAGGGAAACCCCTAATACAGGTGGAGGTGTCAGCTCTGTGTCCCAAGGCAGCTCAACAAGCTCCATTCTGCAACTGCAGCTGACTGGAGAGTTAAATCCAGTCTGCCCAGTAGGCTTGGAGCTACTGGAAAAGGTAGAGGTCTGTGTGCACACCCTCAAATCACAGACTAGTAAAGAGAAGGTCAAACAGTAAGATCAAAGGAATGGGGCCAACACCACAGACCCTTAAACTACACCTTTCCATTCTTTCCTGGAAGACAGTTCTTGGTAGAAATGGCTTGGGATGGTTTTTTTGCCATTGTTTTTTTCACTGGACTTTGCTGAGAAAAAGGAAATAATGAAAATACATGAATGTAGCACTATGTTCTACAAATTTCCTTCTTCCTAAAAATGTGTTAGAAATGTCCTTTCTAACATAGCAACAGTTAAAACAAATTGACACATATTTGCACATACTGTACCAATGGCCTTCAGAGGTACATGGATTCTAAAATCAGCAGTTCAAACACTTCTTTTAAAATAACTTTTTCGCTGAGCAATTTTCAAAGGTAACTAAATTAATTGTATTCTGGATAAAATTATCCAGAAGAAAAAACAATTAAACTAAGAATAAGGCCATAATTCAAAATTTTATTTATAAATTTTATTTCTATCTAGAATTTATTTATAAGACCTCCAATATCTTATGTTTCAGTGATTTTTTCGTACAGAGACACTGATCTAAGATGCGTCAAGGGAAAAGACTTACCAGTCTAGTCTGGTGTAAGTAGCTACTGAGTTCAGTGAGTATATTTCTCAGCAAAAGTGTGTGGTTTTTTGTTTTCTTTCCATGAATCATATATTCCTTACAAAAAATACTGCAATCTCAACATATTTGCAGCTTCAGTTCATGTTCTGCAGGTATTTCTCTGCAACACACCTCAGTGATAACAATAATGCCAAAAACCCAGATGTTTCTGCTTGTTTAGGTACTTCCCAGTCTTGCTGCCATTCCCATAAAAGAGCAAGTGAGACAAAACCTTTTATGCTCGTTGTTAAGGACATTTATGCAAGATGAAGAAGATGGAGGCTAAAAAGCTTCAGGCTTTTTAGAACAGTAGATAGTAACAATGGAGTATACTGATGCTTCTAGACCACTGTCGCAGAAGAGTCAGAGATCGCTCAGACAGATCTGATCTAGTAGTTAGTTTATTGAGTTTTAATCAGTAAATTTAGGTATGTAAAATATTTAAGAAGTACAGATTGATTGGCGGTCAATACTCTACTGTTTACTACGCTTAAAATTAGTATGGATACAAAGATTATCTTAAATGTTACATGCATGCAAAAAATGTCGCTTACCAACACGGTAATGTCTGGTGTCAGGTAAGGGATCTTTCAGCCTTGAGAAGTAACCTTGAGAAGCATCCCTTCTCAAGGGGAGATCACCGCCATGCAGCTAGCTGCTATGGAGGGAGAGCTCAACGAACCCTGATGGCTTCAGATATTTATAGCGTAAAGTGGCTGATGTGTAGTCAGATTTTCTGCTGTGTTTATACAGTTTTGGCCGCTTATCAGCCCAGTCTGCAGCCAAACCATTTTTTTTGTTTTGGAGCTCTGTTCTCCCTGATGGGCTCACATAATAGGATTAACTGTGGTTAGGCCTACTTGCTGAGCACCTGCCTGGACCAAAGTTCATCTAGTTCAAACAGGAGGAGTGCATCCATCAGAACCGCATGTGATGTTAAGTAGTCAGGATGCTCCATCAGTTCCATCAGAGCATTTCCAAGCCCCCCACCCCCTCCAGGAGCCCCCTGACTGCAGAAGTGATTCAGACTGAGGAACGGTCATGAGAACAGAATTATTGTCCTCTTCTGAAGCACTGATCAGGAACAAGACAGCTTCAGAGGGACCCCAAACCTTGTACTTCTTTGTTCCCGCTTTTTTCCACCCTTCCAAATTCTTCCCAATCACCAAAGTAGTTTCTTTCAAACAGTGCTCTTGTGTTTATTCTTTCACCGTCGATCCTCATTTTGCTGATTTATACTCTTACTTACCACCTGTGATAGAGTTACCTTGGTAATTTCTGTCTTGACCAGTAATTCATGTTAATTTCTCCTTCTGTTGCACTAGTTCTTATTTCTGTCATTTGCAGTGTTGCTACGTTGTTAGCTCAGCCACTGATCATGTTGTATATCCTGTACCCCCTCTTGGCTATCTGTGACACCTTGTAATTTTTCCTGCTGTTATCTTCTTAGTGCAGCCACAATTCAGAGTCAGCATTCCACTTGCATGCCAAAACATAGTTAAAAAAAAACCAAATAGCAAAAAACCCTCTTATAATTGCTTGTCACTTAATAACTTTATGAACTGTAGCACCAAATTTTTCTATAAGCAAGCCATTCTCTCCTCTACCAGTATTCAGTCTCCCATGTTTGAAACTTTTCTTCTCCATCAGAAATGTGTTTCAATAGAAATCAATGATCCAGTTTATGGATTATAAAATAATAATTTCAGTTTCACTGTATCACCTCCAGGATTTTCTTCTTGGTGGTTATTATTGCTGCCAGTAGAACTGAAGTTACAATAAGTCAGAAAAAAAAAAATTCTGTATAATATTTGTCATAAAAGACAAAATCATGCTCAAAGGTCTTTGAAAGATGTCACCAAGTGACACCAAGATGTCACAGTGTCTTTCCAGGAGCTGTTAACGCATAAGCACTAAGTAAGCAGCAATAGAACAACAGTATGAACAGTCTTGTGATTAAAAGGTCTTTGCCTTCCATAAAATTATTATCAGGAAATCTAATAACCTTATAGCCAGTTTGTACAAGAATTAGGTATTTTACTCCTGAATACAGATATTTCAGATCACTATTTCTACACCATTTATGTTGACTGCTAAATGATTTTTGTATTGTCCTTTTAAACAAACGAATCACCACCAGCATCAATATCTACATCTGCTAAAGAACAGATGGCGTTTGTTTTCTTGGAACAGATTCCCTATGGATTCCCTTGAAAGAAGGTACTGTTATGTGTGTGAAGGAAAAATGGGCTATTCTGAGATAGTCTGCCCTTGTCATATATCTTGGAACCCATTTTCTGTCTTGTTGTGTGTTAGTATATTTTTCTTCTGAGGAAGGCCCTCTTTCTTGGGAAGAAACTGCTGAATTAATTGCCATAATTTTATTTTTCCACTTTTGCTCCTTTTCCCATCCCTGCATGTTATGAAATGGATAATTATGTGGGGCTTAGCACACAGAGAATTCTGGCCTGCAGAGTAAGATTATAATACTTTTCATGAGAGGTAGAATTACCAGCCTGCACCTCATATGCTGTCACTGAGTAATGAAAATGTCCTAGGCCTAGGATTTTCTTCTGTGTACATGCAGCCTATCAGGAAGGAAACTTCGTCGGCAAAAAAAAAATGATTACACTACTCTTATTCAGAGAGAGAGACTTAGTATTCAAGAGAGACAGTGATTAATGAATGTTGCTTAGGGTTCTGCAGCAAGGTCTGCACAACTTGGAGCCCAAAATACAGATGGAGGACAATGGTGGGTTTAATTAAATAATGCAGGAAACGCTAATTCGTTGCTGCTAACCACTTTAGCAGCCTTTCTCACAAAGGCAAGAAGAGTGAAAAACAACACCAGTATAGAGTGGAAATATTTGAACCCCTTTCACCTCTGCCTTTTTTCATTCTGAACTATGATGGGACAGATCATTAAGCAGCTGCCTAGTACTAACTGGTGAAGATCTATTAAATTCATAGTATTCTGTGTTTAAAAACACACATGAAAGCCTGGACCACAATTTAATTTTTTTAGATTTTCATTATCCCTATAGCTATAAACTGTATTTGGCTTTATTTCAGACACATAATTAATTACAGACTGTATAAACACTTGTATACACTCAGTGTGAACCCAAAATTTTTCATATGGTTTACTCATGATATTTCCAAACTCTAAGCTCATAAATCACTCAGTAAAGTCAGGTAGAAAATGTCCATATCAGATGAAAAGTTTATTCCAGCTTCTTCCACAGTTTCAAATTTTTTTTAAATTTATCAATTCTTTGTAACATCCCGTTATGTATATACTTTGCCAATTAGTCTTGCTCTAGAATTCTGTTGCTGAGGTTCATTGGAGACTTGTGATAGAAGTAGCTCACCCTGCTTCTTACTGTGTATATTTCAGAAATTGCTACTGAAGATCCCCACCATATCTGTGTCTTCATGAAACCTTTTCCTGTAGAAAAAAATGCTTTTGTTTCTTAATGTTAGGGGTCTGCCTCAAGCTTTTCCTTATTACATTCATCTTTTTAACATCAATGTTCTGTTTTTCAAAACTTCTGATTTATTTTAACAGTTTTCCCCTTTTCTCTGCTCTTAGGGATAACAAAAAGAATATGTATTTCTAATTATGTCTCCTCCCTCTGGATGGCTGCTTATTCTAAGATTTCCTTCCTTGTCTGTGTGGCTGTACCATCTTCACCCTGCAATAAGCTTTTCTTATATTCAGAGTTTTCAATCATATTTTTCTTTTAACCAATTTAAATCCAAATTTTCCTCAGTGTTTGTGACTGAACCTCTGAGGCACTGATTGTACATATTATTGCATCAGACCTCTCTCTGCTTCCCTACAGTCATGATTCTTGAGGCAATATGTAATCATAGTTGTGTTCAAAGAAGGACTGTCTTATGCAGTTATAACATAGAATAGAATAGAATAGAATAGAATAGAATACAATACAATACAATACAATACAATAGTTCAGTTGGAAGCTACCTAGCAATGATCATCTAGTCCAACACCACTTCAGGGCTGACCAAAAGTTAAAGCACGTTATTAAGGGCATTGTCTAAACTCCTCTCAAACAATGACAGGCTTGGGGCATTGACCACCTCTCTAGGAAGCCTCCTCCAGTATTTGACTGGCTCAAACACTGACAGGCTTGGGGCATCGA
>NW_009206180.1:16847-43690 GCF_000690835.1 Fulmarus glacialis | reverse complement strand
CCGGCGCTACGGAAAATACATCGTGCCTCGGTAGAAGTAGCATGTGCTTGGCGTTGGTGTAGAGAAAAGGGTGCTGAAAGCAGGCTTCACACCCTCAGAAACCACACAGGCCTGAAAAAATAGGGCCAGACGATAGTCTCTTAATTGTAAGGTTACCTTACTCTATTATAGACGTGAGCTCGTAGCCGGGAGACTGTGAGTTCCTCGACAAACAGAATTTCCATGTTCTTTATTACAAACTTCCTGGCAGTTATTGCTCTCTGATATTGTTAGAATGTCAAAGCTTTCTTTTTTTGTCTGAATAAAAGAGAATCGGCTCTCATACTCTTTCAAATCCTGGTGCTATTTCAGAATCTACTCACTTCTCCTAACAGAAAAAAGTATGGAAGCACTTGAAAGAAATTCATCCTAGAGTGATAGGTTATTTGTTGAAAAATGAAAAGACTTTACCTGTTTTTTAGGGATAGAAAAAATTTCGTGCTTTTTCATTTTCTTGGAGAAAAGGAGCATGAGCTTTACAGGACATAGCATGACGATGTGCACACATGCATGCTAAGCCTTTTTTGAGAGGACTTTTTTGTTTGAAATCTTCATATTTCAATTGCTGAAAGTTCATTTGATAGTGATGTTACCCTCTTATTTCCTAGCGAAGTATGAATTAATGCAATGTTGCTATAAATGTGAAAAAAGTAGATCCACTTCTTAAAACTGCACTATTTAGCTTTATTGTGAGGAGAATTTAAAAAGTGCATTAACTTTTTCTTCCTTTTAAGTTCTGGTTTCAAGTGTTGTAATAATAATTCTGATACTAAAAATACTGAGTTTGCCTCCCTGATCTGTTTTAAGTGTTGAACTGAACTTTAGCATTTGTGCAATAGTTGCTGTTGGAAAAACATCATAAAATCACTTGGCCTGATGACAAAATGTGGCCTAACTTTCTACCTAAAGTAGCAATGAGTTGTAACTAATTGAAATATGCCTTTGGCAGATCAGCTGCAGAACAAGATAGTCTGTGCTGAAAGCAGAGTGCTCTCCCCAACTTATTGGATAAAAATAAAGCTTTGTGTATTCTGAGTTACCATACAATTTTTCCTTATCTTGGACTTCAGATAATTACACTATCAGATTTGGAATGTGACTACATTAACGCTAGATCATGCTGCTCAAAACTCAATAAAGTAAATTATTCTTCTTTGCATTTAATGTGGTTTAAGAAAACAGTCCTTCATCTTACCATCACAAATACCAGGGGTGTAATGTATATCTGAAAAGCCTTGATTGGCAATATTTTGCATATATCCTTCATTTCAGTGTGCTTGTCTTTTTCGGATGCCTGTCTTTCAGCAAATTCAGTCATGAATGGCTGCTCTTCTGAGTGCTCTGAGATGGGCTGCTACTCTGAATTCATGGGACTGAGACTTAACTCTTTGCAGAGCTCTTGTAGGTGTGCTTTCGTTCTTGTAGGTGTGCCACACCAAGGATGTCTATTCGTGGCTGAACTCTGGGATCTTTATAGCAACTTTCTGTGATGCTTCTGTATAATTTCTGACCTCTCTTGAACAGTAGGGAGTTTTACTGTGATAAGGAAAAGTACCGTTTTGACCAAATCTGCTTAAAACTGATTTCATTAAATCAATGTGGCTTTCCCGCATGGGTGTTCACTTTGATTTAAAGGTATTTTCTTTCTTAATGTAAGAGAGAATGCTGCAGGATGCTATCAAGCCAAAAATGTGTTATTGCCAGGGGCTGACCCAAATTAACTATGCCAGTTTTCATATTGATTAACTTTCTTATCTGTTCCAAGCCTGAGGGTGTTTGTGTGTCCTGCGTCTGTACAGATTTCAGTTATCTGCCTCTCTCATTCCTAAATCCAATGTTCTCTGCACTGATTTCAGATGAGCACTGTATACTTTCTTAACTCACTTTCTTAAATGCTTGTGTAATACAGTTGTGTTCAAACAGCTGCTGTGCTTCTATATAAAAATTTTTGTAATACTTAGATAAAGCACCGCTGTTATAATATCTTATGGCCTGATTTCTGGCTTACTCATGTGGAATCTGTCTGAAGCTATTAATTTCCCCATATTGTGATGAAATCACATGAATTTTCTTCTTCCATGAATTTTCTGTCTGAGTTTGATGTGATTAGAATCAGATGATAATTCCATATAGATCTTTTTCAGAAAGGAATTTACATTTGTGCATGTAACTTTTTTCTTTTCTTCCGTTTTTACAGTGGGTGGTCCCTGAGGTGATTGGCCATGCTGTTGTAACTGTATTAATGCTTATTTCATTGCACTGGTTCATCTTTCTCCTTAATTTGCCAGTAGCGACATGGAATATATATAGGTAAGTGCAAAGGGTTTTGTGTGCTTTTTTTTCACTGTTACTAGTTTAGCTTTAGGTGTGGTATGAAGATAAGTAATATATTATGATGAGATGTTTCAGTTTTGTTCTTGAGTTGCTAACAGTCTTCATGGATCTAACTAACGTAAAACTCTCCTCTCCTTGCAATTAAAATGACAAGAAACCTAAGAGTGTAAAGGATATGAAGCTTTTGGCCTTTCCTTGCATTCTCTCTAGTGCACAGGAATCTTGATTTGTGAGTCATTCTCAAGTCCATAGGAAATAATAGCATGTTAATTGGGATTATGAAGTAGTACTGCAAACATAGTTGTTAATGTTTTTCATGCTGTGCCTACATGCCTGTTAGTGATATCAACATAAAAGTACTTAGGTCAGCATGGCTGATGGCTGTAAAACCATCGGTCTGTGGTGTTATCCCCCGCACCCTCCTTCATTTACTGTCTTGTCTTTCCGCCTCAGTTGCATTGTTTTTGGTCTCCCGTCTTGCTTCTTTGTATTTGGAAAGATTTGCAGACTTTTCATCTTATGACAACTGTCAGTGTTACTGGTCTTTGTATGACTTACTGGCCGTCCACCACTTTGAAATGGTTTACTTATAAGTAGGGGTTTCCATGTGGCAACATTGGGACTGTTGGTTCAAAAATGTTCTTTTTGTTTTGTATCATTTATGTGCAGAGAATTGAACCTTTACAGGTATTATGCTAATGAAAACTGGGTGTGGATTTGTCACAAATTATCTCTAATCACTGTACTACAGGAAGTCCAAAAGATCAAATGTTTAAGATATAGGTATGAACAGTTGGCTGTAATTCTTGTTTGCCTGAAGCTGCTGGGGCTTAACTATTTGCAGGGTCGAGTTGCTGGTAAAATTAAACAAGGGGTTTCATAGCTCTCATTAAAAAGAAGTTGAGGATCCCTTTACTGATAACCTTGTTTATTACCCTTGTTTTCTACAAAACTGCTAGCAAAGCCTTCAAATGTTTCTAAGCTGGAGTAACATGAGACAGTATAACTTTTATGCTTAATAAACAAATGTTGCCTAAATGCACACAGATAGGGATAGTTTTGTTTGGCCACCCATATGTGCAACTGTACTATACACTGTTGCACAAAATGACCAGTATTCCCTTTGTATCTGCTGGCAAGTATGGAGTTTGCATTTG
This sequence comes from Fulmarus glacialis, assembly GCF_000690835.1. NCBI lineage: Eukaryota > Metazoa > Chordata > Aves > Procellariiformes > Procellariidae > Fulmarus > Fulmarus glacialis. The sequence goes on along the minus strand of NW_009206180.1, from coordinate 40,160 downwards.
ATATTTCATTTAGGCTAGACTGTTTCTACAGAGACACTAGAGAGAGAATGCATTTTCTTTGAAGGTTTGAAGATTTCTTGTACTGGTTACCCCTTTGCTGCTTCCTTTTGCTTACTTACGTTAATGCTTAAAGTAGCCACTTGCTTTCCCTTCTAAACCTGGTCAGAGAGAATTTTAAAAGATACAATTGTTTCTGTTTCCACACTTCAGGCAGTAAGCTTTGACTGCTATTTTGAATTGACAGCTCTCATTTTATATTTTTCATACAAGGGGTAGGCATTCTGAATGTCCTAAAATCCAGGATTGTTTCCTCCATTTTAGATGTGTAGTGTGGGCAATAAATGAATATGACAGTATGATACTTTGCCTGTCCTGCCACAGGAAGTCAAAATGTTAAGCCTGTATTGCTAATCCTGCCTTCTTTCTGAAGATCGAGGAGTTTCACCCCCATTAATAGCCTGGAATATCCCATCTATCATGAAGGAGTTAAAGGTCTGCAAAAGCAAGTGTGTTGTTTAGCTGACAGTTTTCTTGTTCTGTGTGGTTTTGCTGCAGAAGTTTTTTGCTGTTTAGAGTATGACAACTGGCTTGAGTTCTGTCTGTCAGCATCTAGCATCATTGTGTCCTTGACTGCAGTTCCTTAGATGTACAATATAAGCTGTACTAGCTTGTGGGTCTCTTGGAAAAACTACCTCCCAACTTCCGCAAGCTTTAATTAAGTTGCATCATTTAAGAGTTACCATTCTTCTTAAAAAGCAAAATTAATAAATACTACCTTTATGGCACTCATATCCTAGAGATATAAGAAAACTATGCATTCTATCTCTATTTCTAGGATAAATTGGTACAGGAAACTTGTGTTCTTCCTTTTATTCCAGTAAAATGCATTACATTTCCAGTAAATGAACAATAATTAGTGTTATAATACTAAAAATAGAACAATCGCTTAAAACTTCAAATTTAGAAGAGACTTTCAAACTATAATTATTTCACATGAACTATTTTTAATGGGACATAATTGTCTTTGTTATTAATCAAATATGCTGCAGTGCTTTTTAATGCCTCCGTGAAAGAAGGACAAATACTGTGGGTTGGTGTGGTTTTTTTTTTTTTTTGTCTCCTGCTGCTGCTAGAAAACATCCTTGTTTCTTGTTCCCTTTCTTCCCCTCCTATTACTGAAATGAATGTTGTGAGAGGTGGGGGAGTACCTTTTGGGGTACAAGTGGTGCCATTCTTTGCATACATAAAGAAAATGAAAAAGTGTTCTGTTCTGTGACCTTTCTTTTGCTCCAGGTGTAAGACCAGGAGCTAAATTCCTGTGTAGAAAGAGTATTATTCCAGGGAGGTAGAGCTTGTGTGACATTTTAAGTGAAATAATAATACTGTTCTAGGCTGAGCTCAGTTGGAGTGAGAACTTCACATGCTTGCATTTGCTCTCTTGAGAAATGTTTATGACAAAAGAACATGCTGCTTGTTGAATTTTCACAGGACATAAACATTTGTTTTGCTGGTTTTGTTCTTCCTTTTGCTTACATTTCACTTTATTTCACTCGATTTTTGTTCTTATGTGGGTTTGGACAGCAGTACTTAACTTCTTCAGTTCTGCCCAATCTCTCATCCTGTCAGCCTCAGTGTCTCTGCTGAGATAACACAGGATGGTTGTGACAAAGATGGGAATCATACACGGATCCTTTGCCTTGTCTTATGCTATCTCATTTTGACCACTGGAGTTTGTGATTATCCATGTGGGGTTTTTTTGTAAATAAATCACTAATTCATAGCTAAATGAATTCTTTTCTAGTCACTTTCATCTAATGCATCTTTCCACTGTGGTTGGACGTTTCCTTCATAACACCAAGTAACCACGAACAGCAATTAAAATGAACTGGAATTGGCTACTGTCTGGAAACTCTCCCATTTATACGTGGGAAGTTGGGCTGATGCTTTTGGTACTTCTTGTTCTCTTATTCTTTGTTTGTGGGTTGTAGTGGCAGAGATACACGCAATATCCTGAAACTGAAATAGAATTAAAAAAGAGCTTCCTTATGTTGAATTGTGAAACAGCTCTTTAGATGAAAGTCCCTTCTGTGCAAGCTCTCCCCCTCCCCTTCCCCTCACACTCCCTAATGTTTGGATGACTATACTTCTGTTGGTGTTTGGTTTTTTTTCCTCTTAAACTTTCAGGTACATTATGGTGCCAAGTGGAAACATGGGGGTATTTGATCCCACAGAGATCCATAACCGAGGACAACTGAAATCACACATGAAGGAAGCCATGATTAAACTAGGCTTTCATCTGCTCTGTTTCTTCATGTACCTTTACAGGTTAGTTTCAAAAATTGCTCCCAAGGAACAAAGGAATTGTCTGCCAGTTATTTTTATCTCCTCTATTCCGCTAGTGTAATTGCTGGTATTTGTAAGTGTCTTATCTTTTTGCATCCTGCTAAGCCTCAGTAATATATTTTGACAGCTATTTGCGGGCTCATTATATGCCTTTATTCTTTCTGATCAAACATTGTTTGGAAACTCAGACTTCATCTCGTACACACTGTAAGTAAAATATAGAGAGTTATATGATTTCAGCACCTAGAATAATTAGACTATTTAGAATGGAAATCATCTTGAGGACTAAGTTTATTTTACAAGTTCTGTTTTAGAAAATAAGGTTGATCTGGCTAAGTTAGAAACTTAGCCATGAGTTCTGTGATAGGGCCACTTACTACAAGATGGAAGAACTACTGTTGTTCTACTGCAGTATTACTTCTGCAGTCCCTTGTCTTCGTAAGCAAAGCATGTAGCATAGTTGCCTTGACTTTCTATTTCAGAATCAAGTGCAGTTCTCTCATGAAAGCCATAGCTGTTCCTACTTGCACATGCTTCAGTAATCCACTGGTGTCATGTTTTCTGTTTTGTCACAGTATGATTCTGGCTTTGATAAATGATTGAGAAGTTGAAAAAGAACCATTAGCTGCCAAATTGGGTCATCACTCCAGTGACTGGTTGTGGAGCCACAGACACCTTCCGAACATACCTAGATCAGTGTCGTCATGCAGTATATTTTTCCTCTTTGAACAAGAAATATTTTTCTGTATTTTTAACATAAAATATTTTCAAAAGACATTGGAATTGTGTAGCACTTGTTTTTGTTCCTTTACAACCCAAACTGCTGGAGCTGCTGCTTCTGTAAGGTGAAATCCTTGCTTAAAGAACTGATCTCATAGAATTAAATGGTGAGAAGGGAAACTCATTTCAGCAGCATGGGCTGATAATAGTGGTAGTTCCAGAACAAATTTAAGTGCAGCTCTGATGTCTGCTTCTTACTGAAAGGTGTCAGGATGTGCCTCTGGCTATCAAGCTGTCCTGTAACAGCCTAGTTTGAAGCAGCGCTTGGAACATAGATTTCAAAGTGGAACAGTAGCAAGTTTGCATCTTTGTGTCAGTGTTTTTTCCAGCTAAAAAGCAATGGAATAAAAGTTACGTTTTTCTACCTTTCCACCCCTCCCTCCAACAACCTATATGAAGTCTTGTGTTTGGATGGATTAAGGTCCCTTTGGTGAAGGTGACACTTGTGTGTAAGAGTGCAAAACAGATAAATAAGAAATATGATTAATACTTGCTTTTTCCCTTCAACTCCTATTTTGTCATTGAAATATATCATAGACCTCCATACAAAGTAAACATCTCATTGCACTGAGGTTGGAGTTGGTTGCAGAGCAAAAGACTATCTGCAGTCACTACTCCATGAACCTGCTGTTTCCATATCCAGTCAGGTGAATCAAGAGTATATCTAGCTCGGGGAGGTGGTCTGGTAAACCATAACCCAGTTATCCCAAGTCTGATGTGACTCTGCTTCAAAGACACCAGGAAATTAAGTTCTTGTTGTGCAGCTCTTGCATCAGTGATAAGTATATAAATTGAGTTTGTACCCTCACTGTCCTTCAATTTTTTGTATGTGCATAGAAACAGGTTTCTTGAAACAAACACATCAAGTGAAACACTTCAAAAATACAGTTCTGTAATTAAGTCCTAAAATTTATGAACTTTTCCTTCTTAAGTACTTGTTCTTCGGTGTATAGCTGTAGTTAGCAGATTGTTTTCATGGCCAGCAGTGAAAAGACAACACTGAATCTTGATTTCTCTAGATACCTTGTGTTGAATGTTTGTTCTAGGAAAAGTTTGGCTTTAAATTTATGGTGGATGGAGTCCAAGTTCAGCTGTTGCAAAGATGAAAAACTGCTGAAAATTATGCTCATTAAAAAATAACTAGGGAAATAGCTACCACAGCTGCATGCCACTGACTACTTGACACCACAAAAATCAAACTACAGAAAGTACTGCCTTATAAAGTGAAACCCAGACAGGATGTGGGTCTGGAAAAAAGAGAGCAAATAAAACTTTAAAAGAGGGAAAGTCAGTAACTTTTGTAGCAGCTTACATAGTAGGCAATTAAGTTATCTTATTTGTATGTGAAAAAACATGCTACACATATGTTGGGTTTTATCTATTAGAAGAAAGGGCAGTGTTAGTAAACTGCTTGAGTTAAGTCCTTACTGTAGTGCTAACAATAGATAAATTTCATTAATGACGTTTCACACTGAGAAACATGATCATTAACCTGTAAATCCACCATTTAGACTAGCAGTTTTATATCTTATTTTAAAGACGTGATTTTGAGATAAGAGCTTTATTATTAATGAAAATGTTTGTAAGATACATTGTCTTCAATGATTTCTAACTACTAGCACCTCAGAATTACACTGATGACATTAGATAGGGTAGGCCCATTCCCTAATGGAATTGGTAAAATTTATCACTCACTATGAAAAGCTTCTATTCTCCTCTGCTGAGGGAAGTGTTTCTTCAGAGATGGGAGCAGGACAGGGAAGGATAGACAAAAAGAACAACATATCTGAAAAAACAAATAAAAATGGGGGTATCATATGTTTCAATTTATATCCCGGGCTAGAGGGGTGTTACTGTGGATTCTTCCTCACTTCCTTCCTCAAGAATGAATTATTAACCATGATAGACCAACAAAAAAATACAGGTATGTTTTCTAAGTGGTGGTTGTCAAATATTAAACAAGCTGTACTTTTATATGAATGCAAACTTCCCACTTCACTTTTTTTATATTAAAAAAATTCTCTGTTCATTCATATCTAATAATGTGTTGTAATGGTTGTAAAAACCTCAGTAGCAGGCTCCAGAGACTACTATTCTGCTGAGTAATTACATTGGTAACTTTGAAGCTTTCCTTACTGTACAGGGTCATTTCCTGCCTTAACTGAGATCTTCACAGAGCTCAGTGTCAGCAATAGGAAAAATGTATTTGTAATTGCTAAAAATGTAGTTCATTAGCTGGAAATAGGGATCCTATCATCATTTATGTCATGGGAGATCCACAGAGCAGAGAAATTTTACACTAGTAAAAATTAAAACAAACTCCCTACTTTCTGAGTCTCCATCAGGGGAGAACAGGGTGATTTAAATCCAAGCTTACTATACAGAATTCAAGACAATTACAAACTTCAGACTGATTTTAAATAAAAATTCACTTAACTTTATCACTATGAATCAGTGTTGAGACCAAAACAAAGATTCCCTCCTATTCACACACCAGAATATATTTCCCTTTGGAACTGAGGTATCCAAGTATAACTTCATGAGGGGACCATTAGTTTATCCTTCAAATGATTAGCTATGATTTATAGAAAGCTCTTAATCCATGAAAATAAATCTGAAGCTGGCCTATAGAGATTCTGACTTTTAACCAAGGTTATTAAGCTCTTTTCCTGACCCCCAGGCTAGAGCCTAGTCAGCTTGCTAAGATATTAATCATTCAACAGTTTTCAGAGAGATTAGGTAGCTGTTATAGTACTGCACGTGGGATGGAGGGGATTAGTTAATATATGTACGATAGCATATTTCCCCCGAATTAATCATTACAGTTACAGACTGATGGTTATTTATCTTGTTTTATTAAAGAATATACTTATATCCTCATTCTAGTAAACTACTGTTTTATTTTAAAATAGTTCTATATTATGGAACATTGTAAATCAGTGGGATTAATAGTATGACCTACGTAGTCCTAAGAACAGTTCTACATGCAGGTTAACAATCAACCTGAAACCCTGATAAGCCCATAAAAACAAATCTTTATCTGTTCAGTATTGGCATAGCTTTAATCCAATTCTTTTTCTCACAAGATGCTCCCTAGGATTTTGTACAAATGGTAAGAAAATACCATTTTTGCCTCTGAGGATATTATGGTAATGATGAGATTGGAGGTCATGATAGAAAAGTTTAGGCTATACTGACCACCGTGCAGTTATCCGTACATTAACCGCCTTATCTTTGGCAGAAACCTTAGAGGCATACAAACTTCAGTGGTTACTCTTCAGAGCATTATAGGTCTTTTAAAGTGAGGAGACAACTGGGAATGCCGTCTTTCTGTAATGAGTCGATAGCCTAAGCATGTGCAACACATGCAAAGGAGCAGAGAGATGCGTTAGGCAGCACAGAAAGTGTAAGCCAAAGTGTAAAGTGAGAGAGTAAAACAGAAACTGTCCCTCTGGGGAAGTATCCTACCTCAGGCAGAGTTTGGATTTAAGCTAATTATGAAATGCTCATCTACTATCAGGTTCCTTATGTAATTTCTTTTAAATAATGCAAAGGGTTTAAAAAAAATTACAATTAATTTTAAATCTTACATATGCTGAAATTTCACGGTTTTACAGAAATCATATACCTGTTTCTCTTGCAATCTTCTCACCAGTTAAGGGCAGACATAGGACAGCAGATGAAACACGGTAACAAACCCATCCAAAAAACTAGCTTCCTTCCTCTGCTGGGTGGATCATTTGTGGCTGAAGCAGGTCTGCAATTTAACCCTCCTGCAAATACTAGTACCCAAGGGAAGTGGCACAAAGAAGCACATGGAAAGGGATAAGGCGTGCCCCTTCTGTTCGCACCTGCATTTAAGCCGTGATTATCTAAACACTGCTCAAGGGGTAATAATAAGGTTAATACAGAGGTGCTGCTAGAGGGAGGAAAGACCTTTTCTAATCTTCTCTAATAGACGCTAAAAGAATTTAAAAATTGAATGCATTTCAGCAAAAGGTTTGAGTTTGGAAAAACTACAGGAAGGGGGGGCAAATTTCGGCACAGCTTTTTATTTAACAGAACATTAGCTAGAGCTGAATAAAAATGCCTGAAATCCAGGTCAAAGATGAGGTTCTGTTTTAAGGCACAGGGAAGAGGGACACGAACGCAGGGTTAGTTGGAGGAAACAAAGGCAGCAGTTGAGAGGTGTCTTTAAGAGCTCTCAGCCACAGAAGCCGCTTCTATCTGAACAACTTCAGGTAGAAGTCTGGAGGTCCCTGATCTCCCATTTAAGAAGAGTCTAAGCAAGAGATATAGGTACATCTTAAGAGCATCTTCTTAACATGAAATATCAAAACCCCCCACAAAACTCACCAATCACCTAAAGCAACCTGTGCCTGGTATTTAAGCAAGCTCCAGCATTGAGCTTTCAACTGAGCCTCGAAGGAGCAGACGTTCAACGAGTTAGATAAGCACAGAACAGGACACAGGCAACTCGACTGCTAAACATAGTGAAAACACAAGCGTGAGGTAGATTAGAGCCAAACATCAAGAACTGGAAAGCTGCACACGTCACTGAGTGAATTCATTGTCGGCTAAACTGCCGCAAATTAATTTTCCTAGCGAGGAAGTGAAATACTACAAATATGGAAGAAGTCTATAATTAATGATCAAGAAATGAACATCCAAGTCATAGTCGTGTAAGTGAAGTTAGGGAAACTAAGAACTATTCATTCCAGTTATTTATTCTGTTTATTGAATTGAAAGAAAGGGAATACAAACATTTCTGTTAAGTGCTGTGCACCAACATGGAAAAAGTGTATTTTTTTTTTAAAAAACCTAATAAAAACAAATCAGAAGTTAATGTAGTTCCAATTGAACAATTTTTAAAGATATGTTTAAAATACTACACATTTATAAAATAAAAAAGTTAAAACGGTGTTCTGTAAATAATTAGTAAAACAAGTGAAAATAAATACGAGGCCCAAAGTTCTTATGTTTTTAATGTAATATAGCAAAGAAATTTTTAACTACTTAATATAATCCGAGGAGAGTAACAAAAATCCAGAAAGTTTAAGAACGCAATCCTTTGAAACATTTAATATCAGTCCATAGCAAATAGTCATTACATACCAAAAGCTCTAAGTGTTAACTAGTTCCACCACAACTCCATATAAATCTTGACAATTTAGAAATCTTGAGATCAACAATAAAGTTCTGTTCTTGATCTCTACAGCTTGGTTTGTAAGTACATACATGCTTTGAGGATCCATTTTGTCCCATATGTTTTCAAGGAGCCAATAACTTTTTCCATCTGTGCCTAAAAATGTTAAGATTCAAATCTAGCACATATACCCTAACAATGAAAAACGTTTAAGAAAAAAGATGGGGCACAATGAATTTCAAATTTATAAAAATATACTGATATTAACCAAAACCTTCCGGTCAAAGGACACTTCACATACACACGACTTAAAGTATGCAATAAAACATGACAAGTACCTAGAACATTTGGTTCTCTGTCTGTTTATGGAACACACGCACACACACATTCATACCAGATGGGAGGAACACTCTCACAGACGTTTTATTGAATCCAGATTACCTGGATTAATAGACAGAAAACTTGTCTACAGTTTATTTCAACAACTAGAGGCAGCTACTGCAGCAGTAGTTCAACACTGCACACTTCAATCAAGTCCACCCTGTTTAAAAAAGTGTCAGAGTTAATGAATTTTTTTCTTTCTAAACATCGTTAAAAGTAGCAGTTTTCAAAATTAAGTATGGCAGCCGAAAATGGACTCAAGCCAATGTGGAAAAGACAGGAGGAGGTCAAAAGGAAGATTAGCCATTTATGGGATGGGTGTTCCCTCTTAATAGTTGTCTCAAAAAAAAAAAATAGATACGAGTGTATTTTGTAGCTAAAAACATGGACCAACTATTGAAAGTGCATTTTTCCTCCTCCCCCTTGAGTTACAGTAGTTTGTCTGTTGGTCAGTAAATCCTGCTTTTTATGTCCATTCCTCTTCCTCTACCTCCCTCCCCACTTGGGTCTACAACATCTCCCCTCAAACTACAGCTAATTGTACAAGTCCTGGTTTCCTGCTAAGGAAGCCTTTCAAAACTGATTTTGGGTGGGAGTATCGCTTAGCAGTGTAAAAGTATACAACTAGACACAAACTCCCAAGAACATACCGAGTTTTATTAAACATTACCTGTTTGAAGCCAAGCTGAGAAGTAACTGGCAAGATCTGGATAGATTTCTAGCTTGCATCTTTGCTCTAATCATAAAAAGAAGTTAACTTTAAAGTTGGAGAACTTTAGAAAAGACAGAGGGAATTTAAAAACAAAGGTGTCATTTCCCCCCATTACCCTCCCCTCCAAAGCAAGGACAGATCTAGCATTTTCCCTTTTGTGCTCCATTGTGCCTTGAAAATTACTTACCTGAACAGCTAAAGAACATTCAGATAATAAAATGCTTCAGCATTTTTTTTTTTTTAAAGATCTGCCTTGACAATAACCTGGGGCTACTGTGAATATTTTAAGCCAACAGCTGACAAGAGAAAGTTTCAAAAGGAGTACACGCTTACAGTATTTTCTTCTCTAAAACCATAGGTTTGTTGACTAGAAATACAGTCATTTATTGCGGGTGTGTACTTGTTCCAGCCTTAGACTCCAGCCTATGAACATTTTTAAGCACATGGAAATCAACATGTTGCAAATGAGCAAACTTATTTGGTTTTCCCCCCATAGTCTCATTTTATAGTCTGTGCACAAAAAGTATTGGTACTTTTCAATTCACATATTGTGAATACGTGACACGTTAGAAATAGTTTAGATTTCTCTTTAATCTACAGGTTGGAATGGCAGTCATTACTGCTAGATCTATAGTGTCAGTTTACTGTAGGACCAAGTAGTGTGGCAAAATGAAGATTACTCTCACCTTTCTTTCATCTCTGCTCATCACCTGTGAGAAGCAGACACCTACGCAATATACTGTTATTGAGACACTCTGGAATAGTGCCACCTATATGGAGCTTTCCTTTACATTGCATAGTTGCACCTTGAAACTAAAGTGGAGATATCAGAACATGTCCTTCTCCCTAACTCTGCTTCTAAATACCTGAAGTGTGTTTCAGAGGTACAAACCAAGTCCAGAAGAGAAACCCCAGAATGGAGGAGCAGTATTTTGGCAAAAGTACTAAGTTTAAATTTCTAATTACAATGCATTGCAGTGGGAAGTAGGCATCAGCCCATACACACCTTCACACAGCTTGTACCAGGTAAGGAGTCTCACTTTGTTTAGGTATGGCCACCACATTAAAAATGCCTGTTGAAGTGCATATGAGACTTTAAATCTAAACTTGAGATTTGATCCAGCCTTCACCACCTGCCTAAAGTTCCCACTGAAGTCCCATGAGTATGAGGTAAGCAAGTAGTGCCAGACCATTGTATGAGACATTGTTAAGAGACATCAAGACCAGGATTATTCTCCTCACTCTCCCTAAATAACGTTTTGTCTGAAAACATACGTTCCAGAGTTAAGACCATACCAGGGTAACTTCCAAAGATACACATACTGGCATTGGTTATGAATTATACCATGTTTTGAACATATAAAACACTGTTTACAATTTAGGTATTCAATTTTTATTTAAAACCTAAAGGTTTAGCTTTACTCAAATCTGACCTTAGGAAGTTTTCTGTTCCCCTGCAACACTGATGCCACAGGAACAAGCCTTGACTAATCTTACGCTGTCTGAACTAGGAAGAGAAACAAACAGCTTCTTCTAGAACTAGCTAATGGAAGAAGGAACTGATTTGTAGTCTTAAGTTTACACATGTATTCCCAGTACTGTGGAACAGAAACCGCTATCAAATTCACCTTAATTTTGAGACAAACTTACTAGATTCGAAGATAAGAACGTTAAGTTCCTACTTCATTTTGGAGGTACTAAGAAAGGAGTACGTCAGATTCAGGGCTGGTCTCAACCAGAGTATCAGAATCTTAAATCATGTTTAAGTTTACACACAAGGCAGGAAAAAAACCCACCACCTGATGGCTGAAATCTTAAAAAAAAAAAAAAAATCTAACCTGCTAAGCTTCACTTTGTTTTTCTGGGAAGGAAAAAAGGGACTGTTTATGTTAAACACCATATTACCATTTATCAAAGTGGCTACACTTCTCTTCCCAGGAACTCCAGCAAACCTTCCCCCACCCTTCTTCCACACATGACTAATAAGGACACTAGATTATTATCTCATTAAAGGATGAAGTCCACACTTCTGTTCACATCAATTCTTGGTGGCATGCCTTTCCCTGCTCCCTCTTTACTTCACAGCAGTACCAACACTACCTTTCCACCCAAGGTGGCAAAAGGGAATCCAGTGCCATCCCATAATGAATTTGTGTGTAGTGCAGTAGCACGGAGATGCCAGGCCATCTGTTTATGTCAAAAAGAATAAATACTTAAATTATAAATGGCTTTCTTTTCTTAACACGGGATATTAGTAGAACTATTCTTAGATGTGTCAAGACGTTCACAGCACCAGCTTGCAACAAGGTCTGGGAGAGGCATTTAAATCTGCAAAGTTAAAAGTATATTCTCAAAAAGAAAATCTATACACCTTTGTTTATCAAACAAAGAAAAATTTCCATCGCAACACAAGTTGTTTAATTATGATTTGTATGTTAATTACTTTTACAAAATGTTTACTTTGTGAAGAAAGGATTCAACACATTCTTCCCTCGAGGTGTAGTCTACCTTTTACCAGCATTGTGCATATATTTATGTAATTAAAAAGACCAAAAAGACCTTGTCTTGTTTAAACTCTTAGTCTGGTGGTGCACTCTGAACGCTGTTTTCCTAAATATCTGTAAAGATGGTCAGTGAGTTTCTCCTCCTAAAACAAGCTTCACTGCCTACATAAAGCTCCTTCCAGCCACTGCTTTTGATTGGGTCTCAAGACACTCCGGAAAAGCATCAGTGATACCGTGTTTCATAACACTTCTTGCATTGTTTTAATTCCAAATGTATACAAATGAAGTCATTTTAAACCTATAAATAATTTATTTTTAAAAAATTGTGCTGTTAACCCCTTTGCAGGGCAACGAGCTATGTGAAAAGTACAAAACTTTTTGTCAAATGTGATACTGAGAGTGCTTTTGACATAGTTCATTGGTTTATCATCTCAATTTATATATACTGCGCAACGGGCAAGGCTAGAATCCATGAACCAAGCTGCAAAGATCTCAAGCTAAGTAAGGCGGAGAGAGACTTGAGAAACAAGAGAAGGAAATACTTTCCTATCCAATGTATACTCTTCAGACTAAAGCACTCTTTCTATCAAGCCTTCTAAACTGTTAAATAAAGTGTTCCAAACAAGCATTTAAACTTCATTACACAGAAGAGCAACAAGAACAGTAGCCTGCCAGACAAAAAGGCAGGAGGGAAAAATATATATACTGAGTTCAATGGTTAGCTTGAATGTAGCACAGTTCTTCACAACCGATGGGGGGGGTAATTTCAACACGGTGTCCAACAACGTTCTAACGACGTGCTTCATCTCGACTGGTTACTATGAAGCAAGGTGGTAAATGTTTGGCCCCAACCGGGCTTCAGAAATGGTTCTTTTTCATGACGAGCATGTCTGTCCAGCTATCAATCATGTTTGTTTGCACCAAATCCCAAGCCATTTAAAATACGACTAATTAAGTTAAACTGAAGTCGTCTGCTCCAAATTCGCCATCAACTATCCATGCTACTGCATTCCTCTGAGCAAAAACAAAAACATAAGAGAAAGAAATCACACCTTGAAGATCTTATCAATAGTTAATATTGCTATTATAAGGTCATTAATACAGTGTATTTACATAAGTTTTACTGAACATGCAGTAATTAATGGATCTTATACTGTCACTAAATCCCATGCTAAAAATTACTTATTTTAGATATCATTATTCATATTAATTTAGAGATTAATTTAGCAAGTTAGGTGTTGGTACACAAAAAGTATCTCTTCCAAAAAGTAGTAACACACATTTGCATTCAAGTTCCAGGGGAGTGTACTCATTACAAAGCTGTCTGTCATCCATTTAAGATTCCTAAATTGTTAGGTATTATTCCGTGCACCTACACCTCTTGTGGAAGCACTGCTGTGAGAAATCCATTTGCTATTGTTTTGATTTTTATGGCATTTACTAGCTCATTTTCTGGAGGAACTAAGAAAGAGTGAGCAAGCAGCTAATTGGAGAAAACAAACAAACAAAACCACGAGCAAAACCAACTGGAGGATAGGCTCTGAGTCCTTATGGGTGCATTCAAGGTTTTACAAACAGGAGGTTGGCCAGGCTGGTCCACCTAGTCCAAGACCAGAAGCAGATGCGTCAGAAAGCACAGGAGCAGGGAGAGGAGGTAATTCTTCCTCCTAATATCCTTCCAGCTTTCAGCCATTTTCACTTAAGGGACATTCTGAACTAGAGGTGTTTACTTATCTAGTAGCACTCAATGGATTTCTCTTTGATTACTTTGTCCAGGTTCCCCTTGAACTCACGTCCACACCTAGTATCCATGAGGTCCTGTGGCAATGGGATATACTGTATTTCATTTTAATGTCCACTGTAAATTTTTACCACAAGGTTGAATGTGTACTGACAGAAGTCTACAAACTGCAGAACAACCCCCCGGTGGTCGTATCGTTAACAATTCTGGGGGGAGGTAAGAAGTGTTGGGAACAAGTGTGCATTTTAGCAGCAAAAAAAGTTGCATTGTCTCTCTCTCTTGGACACAGATGATTGCTGACGGTTAGAAAAGAATCAATTGCGTACAGATTTTACGGTGGGAAACTTCACTCTCTCCAGACTTTGGAGATTCCTGTTGTAAGCATTGTAATAGCATTATTCAATTTGCAGTGTGGTCAGAATGCATTATTTAAATTTTAATAACATTTTATATTATTAAACCTCAAGCATTGGAGGCAAGATTTTTAAGAAGTCTACATAAATAAGTTAATATAATTCTGAGGTCTTGGTGACACCACAGTTTTCTATAGGGCCATGTCAGAAATTTGGGTATCATTTTGGAAATACCAGTTGTTTCCTTTTTATTCCACAAACATAAATAACACAGATAAAAATCAACAGCCATACATAAGAAAAAAAATCAGTAACTTCTTTTTTTAGTAAAAGTAATGATTCTAATCCAAGAGTTAAAAGCATTTTTCTATCCTATTTATGGTAAAGAAAATCCACCGAATCAGCTGCCTTTGATGTAAGCTTTTAATGATTAGAGAACACACACACACACACACACTAGTTTTTACCTTCAATATCCTGGTTGTCTACGAAAGGCGCTGGTCCCCATATTCTAACAGTGCCATCATCAGAGGCGCTGGCCATCATGGATGGAATCTGCGGGTTCCAGCTCACACAATTAACAGTACGTGTGTGCCCTGTCAGCTCCGCAATTGGCAGCTCGCTACGCTTGTGCCAAATATATACTTTGTGATCTAAATAAAATATGCATTTAAAAAAATAATGAGAAACATTGTTCTGTACAGACCAATTTGTCATATCAAACAGCACTTCCACATAAGCACTCAGCAACTACAAAACCCATTAATGTTGTAAAACTCATGTCTAAAACCCACCTCTGTTGAATGTGCAATAGCTCTAACAAAATTTTTCTTCTAAAAGTGATCAAAAGAATATGGGTAAAGCTCTTCTACTATAAGGCACGTTCCCTTTTAACAATTGCAAGTCTACTACGCTTGGTATTTGAAGAAACACATTTGACTCACAATGCAAATAAGCCAATGCATGGCTAAAGAGAGAAACCAAGCTACTCTTAAAGATACGGAGTTGTAATCTTATTCAAAAGGAAGTCTTGCAGATTATTTTCCCCCCCCTCAAACAGTTGTATTTACAGATTAGTACATGCATTATAAAGTCATGAGTACTAAGGCAGAATATTTACAACCACCACCTGTTGATGAGTACTAGATAAGATCACAGCTCTATAGTTTATGAAATACATTTTAATACTAAAGACCTAAAACATTCCAGTGAAAGTGCACACAGAGCAAATGAGGGAGGGCAACAAAGCTTAACAACAAAGCTTAATGTCTCAAATTGTAAGCTATTACTGTCTTTGACAAAAATTCATTCTTGTGTGGTAGTTAAAGATATGAATGTGTACATATTACAGTAGATGCAAATAAACAAGTCTACAGATCTTATTTTGTGATAGGAAGCTTTTAATTACTTCTAGCAACATGCTAGAAATAGAATAGTGAACTGGTCAGACACTCCACTGCAATTTTTAGAGAAGTGTTACTGCTTTATAACCAACCATATTTAAGAATAAATGAGTAAAGGTGGGTTTCCCCCCCGCCCCCAACTGTAGACTAGCAGCCTTTAACAAGTCTGTGGGTTGACCTCTCTAGGAATGTCTTTAGAATATTCCAAATAGAGCTATACAAACCGAACAAGTATGTATTACTAGTATTACACAAAAGCCTGGTATTTAGGTCTAGCATATCAAATGGAAATATTTTAATGTATTTGAAAGGTTTTAATGTAGATGTCATTCTGAAGGCTTAGCAAACAAACCAATCTTCCTCTATTCCTCCTCCCAACCCCTTACAAAACAAACTTGCTCTCTGACCTACCTGCTAGAATAGCATCATGGAACCATGTGATAACTCAATTGTCTTCTGCTGAATCAGCTCATTTGAGTACAACACCTTTATATATACTTGTATTGATGCAAATGTTCTGGTTGTGTTTACATTCCACTTACGATTTCAAGAGACTATATATCCACGCTATTCATCAAACAACACAATTCACTCTCTGCTTAAACACTGGACACGCAAGCCTCTGCTGTCTGGGAGAACCAAAGCCTAAACACAAACCAGTATTTTGGTGCTTGTCAGAATGCCTGTATTTTGTTTTGGAAAAAACAAGTTAGCTAGATTAAGACAGCAGTCAATTTCCCTCTCAGAAAGAGACCTTCACTTTCTTCCTTTTGATGCAAGTGTTAGAAAAAAGCCTTAGCTACAACATACCTTAATTTTAAGAGGTTATGACAATGTAATCAATCTATTGCCTTTTTTAAAAAGGCTATGACAATGTGATCTCTTATTTTTGTTTTGTTTGCTTGTTTTTTAAGATACATAGACTTTTTCAGTAGCCACATCTGCAACAATGCAGTGCAAAGAGGCAACAGCTTCAGACAGTCCAAATCTAAATAGGGTGCCATCAGTTTTAAGTACTGCTCGGTAGTTTTTAGGCAATGAAGATAATAAAGAATAAAAAAATAGGTGAAAAAAAGGACTGGTGCACTGTAATATCTACACCTACACATGCACATCAGTATGGCTCAACATAAATCCCAAACTTTCGGGTACTCAGGTCCCAAACCAAGAACATTGTTCAACCATGAAGAGGTTCACACTGGATTAGAGGATTGGAGGTTCTGTCCTTCTGTGATTATATTCAGTCATTATATACCACTGGGTCTGGTCAGAGGGTGAAATTTGGTTTTACTTTAGACATGTTTAGTATTTTTCAGAAAAGGATAGTAGTAATGTCCTGGCCAACCTTATTTCTTAACAGCTGTGAGTTACATAGTACTAACAGTGATTGCTTACATATTCCAAGTGTAATTCTTAGCCCTGCATAGGCTTGAATCTTAAGTGACCTCCATGGGACGTGATGGCACTACATCAGTGACAGAACTGAAGCAATTCAACATACAAACCATTAACTAATTTCTATTCTTGCCACAGACAGTTGAATAAAAACATACCACGAAGCCTTTGATCACCAAGAAACCTTACCGGACTATGTCAACAATTGCTTAGTTTGAGACTATGCTTAATTTGAGACTATTCCTTCTGTAATTAAGCTGACGACTCTACTGAAATTAAAATAACCTCACCACACCTATATCTTCAACAGGCAAATGAAGCTGTTACTCCCCAGAAGTATTTTTGATTCAAACCATAAGCCTAAGTATCATACCACAAAAAGAAAAAGCCTCATGAACACCCCACCCATTGCTAATTACAACTGCAGATGCTTTTGGCTTTAGAGGAGCAACACAAAAGATTCGTTAATACTTTCTGCTACTACCATCCTCTCAAAAGATTCTTTCTGCTAGCACACAATTATTTCTTGGAGTATGCCACAATCTCAGTGCTCCTCAAACTTAATTAATGAACTAGTTGCTTGCTTTTATAGATGACAGCTGCTAACAACATTATAAAAGTAAGGTATAGGAAGGATACAGTGTTCCAGTTTTCTGCACAAAAGGGAACGATGTTACCTTCGCTGCCACTCGCGATGAAATCTTCATTATGACCTCCAAAACACGAGTGAATTGTGTAAAATCCTTGTGTAACACCTTGATACTTTCTCACTAAAACTCTGTCTTGTAAGTCCCATAAGTGAACTCCCTGGGAATAATAAGTATAAAGAATGTTATTTTATCATTAAACATTATTCATTGCATTCTTTTGAAACACTAAAAAAAAAAACCAAACATGATGAAAGCACATTACTTCAGCCAACTTCAGTACTGTTACTAGAT
Organism: Fulmarus glacialis; assembly: GCF_000690835.1. Taxonomy (NCBI): domain Eukaryota; kingdom Metazoa; phylum Chordata; class Aves; order Procellariiformes; family Procellariidae; genus Fulmarus; species Fulmarus glacialis. The sequence goes on along the minus strand of NW_009206180.1, from coordinate 22,461 downwards.
CAAGAGAGTAAAGATATACCAAATCACTAGATTAAACTTCCAGTCTGTGGTCCCTTCCATTCTGAAAGCTCCTATTCTTACCCAAGGTTCCAAAAGTAGAAATAAATAAAATCTAATTCTCACGCCCCCAAACATGTCAGCTTGCCACAATTCTTGCTGTACCTGGCTTCTCAATGCTATAGCCAAACATTAACATTTAATAGTACGTATTTCCCAGTATGAAACCCTTGGCTACAAGTCTCAAGAATAAGATTGCTTTCTTGTCAGAGAATGCCATGTTATATTTATGAATATTAAGGCCTTCATATTACATGAAATACAACTGGTTAATATCAAACATTCCAATCCACAAAATATTTAAAAAGAGGTAGCAGTTGCAAGCAGATATATTTGCATTTCCATTTATCATCGCCAACTCACCTGAGTTGCTACATTTAACAAAGCTAAACGGCCATTTTTTGAAATAGTAAACGACATAATAGGGTGATCTTCTTGTACTCTGAAATGATAAGACACATCAGTGCTAAGACTACACTTAACCAAACAATGATGCAATACCAAGACAAAAAGGCATGTCCTGTCTCTGTAATATTATCAGGGAAAGACAGTTCTGAATTTGAAATTAGGTATGTCTCTATATCAGTACAAGCCAGGTCTGCAATTGTTTGCTTATACGTATGACAAATCTGAAGACCAAAAGGGACTTCAGACCTCAAATCCAACTCCTAACTTCAAGGCAGGATTTACTAAAATATGCCAGCAATTAAGACAACAACTCTCGATGACAGAGATGTCAAAACATCCACAAGAAACCCACTCCAGCGCTTAAGTAGTCATTTCTAATACTTGATCTAATGCTTCTTGCTGCAACTGGAACTCACTAATTCTTGTCCCATATTATTCTCCTCTTCTTTGAATACTGAGAGCATTTTAATCAACTTGTTTCCCATCCTGCCCCACAAACCCTTCCTCAAATTTCTTCTGACACTAAGAGCCAGGAATTCAAAACCAAAGAAAGAGGTAGTTACATGTTCCTGTCTGTAAGATCCTCAAAGTTATAACCCCGAATTCGCTGGTGTGTGTCCGATGCTAGAACAGTTTTCCCATCACTCAAGCACCAAAGGCATTGTACTCTCACCCCTTCCCAGGAGTCAAGGAGATTACCATCTAAATCCTGATCAAAAGAAAAAAAAAAAAAAATTGAACTGTTAGTCTCAGATTTCTGAGGAGCTGTGACACAAGTATCTTTTTCACCTTCTGTTCAGACAATTGTTACAGAAAGCAATCTTACCCTGTAAAAGAGAGGACTTAATGAATTAGGACTCGGTTGTCTTAACTGAGGGCTTTTGTAGGTGTCTGTCCTGGAGAGCTCAGAATCCCTCTCGTCACTTATTTTCTCGTGCGTGACACATGCAATCTACATCACGTCACAAAGCTCATCTTTGCAGTGAGTGAGGTTTGCATACTGCACTATTATTCTTGGCACCAATTCAGATAACAAATAATCAAGGGTAGGGTTAGACGCTGGACCACCATCCAAAATCAACAGTAGTCAAGTAATGAGGGTTTCAAATTTCTGTTTACACTAAGCAAAGACAGCACGCAAAAACTAAGAAAGACATAGTCAAAATTCTGTGGAATAAACAACATTCGTCAACAAAGGCACTACTTTTTATTAGTGCATTTTCTACAGCAGCTCAGAAAAAAATTCCCAGCCCACAAATCCTTCTTTAGGCAGACAAAAGATGCTTGAACCCTTCTAACTGCTACATACAGAAGTGCTGCTGAAATACTAGCATTAATGTATTGCTTCTTTGAATTACAAAGGATCAGAAGTTTTAGTGTATGCACACATGAAAAAACATGAACCTCAGATTTGACTGTGACAAAACTTTCATTTCTTGCTTTGTTTTCAATGCGACAGATGCAGAGAACTTACACACTGATAGAACTGTCCACGCTGACCTCCCGTTACAAAACGCTTCCCATCAGGATTCCAGGCCACGCTTGTTAAACTGTCTTCATGAGATTGGCTCATCTTTGTCCTCAGCTCCCCAGTCTGCAAAATGAACAAAGGCAGCAAGGCCTTATACCAGAACCCTTTCCCAAAAAGACATCGATAATTTTATCTGACATGCATAGAGTTTGCAAGTGCATATATTTCAACACATTTATTAAAAAGCAACACAAACCTATGAATAATGCAATAAAGAGGCAGAACTACTTCAGCATCTCCAGTGACCCTGGACTTGATTTGGGACAATTTCTTTTGTCCCTCAAATCAAGAGGGATGGACTAGTTGGTGTGTCAGACAACTGGAAGATTATGAGTAAAGAGAGGAATTAGAAGAAGTTGGAAGAACACGTAAGAGAGAGAAAAGCAATATGATATGAAAAAAAACCCCAAACATGGAAAGTAAGGAGGCTGGCGGAGACTAAAAGAAAAGAGATGACAAAACACATTTTAGTAAAAAGTTGGGAGTATCAGAGTACTTAGAACTTCTTCCTCCCTGAGTTGGAGCTTCCATGCCAAAATTTAGCTTTCAGCCCTAGCTTATAATGCTACTGGTTTCACAAGACAGAGTGCCAATAAGTGGCTTACCATTGTCAAAACAGCAAAGGCTTCTCTCTATTCGCTTGTGCCAGCTCTAGTGCTCTTCACTGAGCCAATTTAGTCAATTAAACAGAAGAAAAGTATTCCAAGGGTGAAAAAAGGGAACATTTTTGTTTTAGGAAACTAAATTAGTTCAGAGTCCAAGGCAGCACAAGAAAGACTATAAAGCCTGCAACTGAGGCAGGAGAAGCTTTTGTATCAACTCAAGTGCCCATAAAAATCAACAGCAGAAAAGGATTTTCAAATTCATGGAGGAAATGGCAAAATGCCCTAGTGTCTGATTGAAAGATGAAGATCTGAAGTCATAAGTTTAAGCCTCTGTGGATCTTCCACTAACATGACTGGGTTACACAAAGTAAAAATTGCTTATATCTTTTACTTTTGCTACTTGTTAAAATCTTCAGTGAGCAATTGCTTCCCTTAGATGTAATTCTGCCCTCTGTTTCTCTTGATTAATCTACTGTTCTTCTCTTCAGTAGCTCTCTAAGGTCCTACGGATTTATGCCATCCCTTCTCAGAAATGATCAGTAACCAGATACACTAGAATTGCTGCACAGTCCCAGGCACTTAAACTTGAACTCTAATTTCAGTTCTGTACAAACCAAGTACAGAATTTGTAGGCTGCCATAGTCATTTTTTCAAATTGAGGAGCGTGCGGGGAGATCAGCGTCTCTTCTTTACACTCACACCTTTGCATAACAAGTTTGTAGAAATGACTTCTTTCACGCTTAATGTATTTAGATATGGAAACAAAAGCAGTAGGCGGACCACAAAGTTTTATTTTTTACTCTTAGTCATCACTTACTTGTACATTCCAGAGCCAGAGCTCAGAACAATCATCTGGGCCACAGGCAACAAGATAGTTGTCATCTGGACTCCAGGCAATATAAGAGACACCATACGCATGACCTTCTAACGTCTTAAGTAGTTTTAGCTGGTGAGTATCCTGAAACAAGAGAGATTCTGTTGAGACAATGCAAATGAACTCCTAGATTTCATGTATACAGTGTGTCCAAGTACAGCATGGCAAGTTTGCTATATGCAACTTCACACCTGTATTTTACAAGACACATGAATGTTTCTTACTGGAAAAGCAATTGCTAGTTTACAGAGTAGGACCATAAAATGAAAGCTTAAGTTTCAACGTGCGAAACAAGAACACTTGTAGGTATTTTTGTTCTAATCTTCTGTGATCCTGAATGTGGAACTCACAAAATACTGTTGCGTACAGAGTTGTACATCACATTACACTTGCTTTAGTATAGAAGATTTCTGTAGTGTCAGTCTGTCTACATCTATTGGTACACAAAAGTACTATTATGCATATTTTACAGAATTAAGTTACTTTCTTAAAAGTAAAGACATGCTGGAAGCCTGTTTGGTTAAACAGAGAACCAAAACCTTCATGTACGCTAAGAAGGGAAAAATCTCCAAGTGCCAATGTTTTTATAAACTTGAGTGTATCTTGCGTGTGCTGCTCAGGAAAGAAGTTTTACAGAAAGATATTTTTAAAAGCTTCCTTGAGAGGTGTTCTTATTTCAGAAGTGTTGCCTACAGCAAGCTGTTGCATCTTTTCTGCCAGATTTAGTGAATGAAGCATATTTCGCTCACGCAGGGTATCTTGTATCACCTTTATGCTACAACTGTTCCACTGCTGCCTTGTCAGAGGAACTTGACTTTCAAGCAGCTTATCAAAATAAATAGTACAGCTAGATACTGTGAAACAACCATCCACTGGCTTCCTAAATACAGAAACATGCTTCAATACAATTCAAATAGCACTTGACAATAACATGCATATATAGAAAGTAGAACCGAGCTTGTTAAACTGTTGACAATGATTTTTGTGAAGCCTCTTGGAAAAGGGCAAGTGGATTTTTCCTCCCACCCCCCCACCCTTTTCCCCCTCCCCCGCATGGGGGATGTTTATATCTCCTACTTCTCTTCAAAAGGAGTGACTCATTTGAAAATCTAGCTTGATTTCTCAAATTGTCCCTTCTCTTTCTTTTGTTTTAGTATTAATCAGCAGAGCACCTCTTGATTCTAAAGAGAGAATGTGGTCAACAGAGGAACCAAGTGACACGAAGGACTATTTCCCGGGATCAGCTGCGAGGGATTTGGCAACTCTCAGCCAGCCTGCAGATTTGATAGTTCTGATGGCTAGAAAAACTAAATTCCCCAAAAGAAAACGGGCTAAGAATAATCTTCAAAGCGCAGAGAAAGAGGGGCAAACAAATGGACCTCCTCAAGGCCTCTTTTCCATTCTATTTATTACTCCTGGTCTGCATTAGACACTGCTGCGTCTGTAGCTAAACTGATCTGCAAGGAAACTGAGTCATGTCTGACATCATCTCACATCCTGGAGCTTGCCTGCAACTGATGTATTTCTTTTTACATCGGGATTAAAGCAGCCTGTCACTTCTGCATCACATCTGAGACTCACGAGGAGCAAGATACATAGGATATTCCTCTTCTAATGATAGGACTTTGTGGCTGTTACTATCTCTCTGCTTCTCTCCAAATATAGTAAAATTGCTACCATGTTTTGCTCTAAAACAGCAGTCAATGGTATTTCAGGAAAATGTCCCGAGATTTAGTCAATCTGCTTCCCACCCACCACCAACAGAAATCTCAGCACTTCTATCCCTTACATAGAGCTTCCCAGATTTTTATTATGTAGAAGAAACAACTATTCAGGTATCAACTTAAGTCTGCAGTAGTTGAGCTCCTTGGCTGAAAAGCCAAAAGCCTGTCAACAGTTTTTAGCGGGTGCAGAAAAAAAAGAAGGTTTCTGTAAGGAACAAGTTAAAGGAGAGCTCTATCAAAGATGACGCATGCCAGACAAGATGATGCACCTACTGTGCTTATCCTTTGTGCTCTAGAGATTCTGCCACACTTAGTAACGGTCAAATAATGCACTCCACACACAAACCTAGTTCACTCAAGACATTATTTAATGCTGCTGAGTCTGCACAAAAACTTTGAAATTAACAAATGAAAA
>NW_009206180.1:13076-16816 GCF_000690835.1 Fulmarus glacialis | reverse complement strand
GTTCAGCAGCTTAGACATGTAGCTGGGTCTTAGAAAGGGAGAAATGAAGGATTCTCACACATGTGAGAATGTGTGTGGAAAGTGTGTGTGGAAAGTGTAAAAGAGTGTGTGGAAAAAGAATACTGTTCATTTAAAACAGTGTTCTCCCATTACTTGCCCAGAGCTGGATGGATGTTTCCCTGTAGTTTATATATACACAGATTAGAGTAATTCTAAATATCTAAAGCCTTGAAAACCTGATTAAACTTATGGTTGAAAAGACATTGTCAACTGCTACAGGAAATGTGAGAAGCATGCTCTGGCAAATATGAAAGTGAACCATTCAAGTTATGTGGCCTAATGTTATTTAGGCATCCACCTCCTTGCAAGGGTTTCAATTTTTTTTTTTTTTTTTTTTAAAGTACTCAAATACAGGAGATAAAACTCTACAAAGCTGCTTTCCCACTAACTATTTATTAGAGATTTTGTTCCTTTAGCAATCCTTGGCCAAAAGGGTTAGCCTAAAACACTCACAAAACATTTAATTGGTTTGCTTAACCAGATATTAGCTAACAATTCACTATAAAATGTGCTAATCAAGATGTCGGGTATTAAAACCCATCAATATAAAAGGAAGATGTGCCTCTACAATCAAGTGAGAAGTCAGCAAAAACATTTGATCCTTAATTTACTTAGAATTACTCTGTTAAAAAAAAAAAACCCACAACAAACCAACCAAACACAAAAAATACAGATAATTTCCTAAATAAATAACAGAAGTCATCTTATGCTGCTATGCATCTCTTGGCCCAGAGCACACTGGCTCCAGTAACAAACAAACCACAATGGTTCTATTCCTAAAAAATCCATAGCACTTGCTGTTAGTTCAGGGGCTATATAACAACTATGCACACGGAACAGGGTTTTAAGTTCTCCCATCTTCTTAATAGCAAAAAGGACTCAAATTATATGGCTTCCTAACCTATAGTGGAAGAAGAGGATTAATCCTACTGAAAGCCAGTATGGAACTGCAAAAACCTTTCATCTTCCACTTACCATACCAGTTTCCAGTTGTGTGGTTAAAAAACTGGAAGAATCTTATTTCTGATAGTGTTTACAAGCATTAACAACTTCAAGTACTGTGTGCATATGTTGAAGTTTATTCACAGTTTTCAATTATTATGAAATGTATGGACATGTTTTCGTATCACTTCTACAAGTCAATTAAAGTCTTAAGATTCACTGCTCAACCTTTTTATTTACATAAGAATAGATATGGGTAGGAAAAGATAATCCTGTAGCTGTAGGATATTTCATATAAAAGAAATGGCGCCACATATTAGTATCAAAACCTTAAACTACAGTCTGTAAGAAAATGGATGAGTATATTTTCCCGTGTCAGTAGATTCTGACAAGCGTTTAAATCTTCATCTCAAGCCAAGGCAAATCTTACAACAGCAACTAGCATGAAGTGGTATACTGATACAACTACAATTTAGCACATACCATTTTATTACTCAGAAATAAAGTAATAAATGGTGAAACGGATAGAGTATTTAAATCCAAATGTACTAGTAGTAACAAGATAACAGAAAGGGGTTAGTCACATACTAGATCAGAAGTACTCTTAGTAAGAGTGATTTAGAAGAAAGGTTCCTCACTGCCATGCTCCTTCACTCTTACCCAACGCTTCTCAAGGTGTTCAAACTGAGAAGCTCCGCTGAAGGGTACCAGCGGGCACTCCCCCGTGGTACTGATTAGGGGCACACGAAGTTCCTGCCTCAAAGCGGGCAACAGTTCAAGCCTTACACTCAGGCATCAGGTTTTCAAGTGTCCTCCTTCACTAACTTACACTGACTGTGATCTTCAGTCTTTTACATCCCAGAGAAATACCCTAGTCGGCAGGCTACAGTACATGTTAGCCTGTCCTACAAAAATCAAACCATCTTAGCAAGAGAAAGTGGAGAGGGAAGGGAAAGACAAGTCACACACATTTTAACACATGTTGCACACTTACTGGATCAACCTGCCATATAATAACAGTTGTGTCCTTAGATCCTGTTGCTAGTTTAGTGCCATCATTGGAGAATTTACAGAACCACACTTCATTACAGTGCTCCGTTAGTATCTGCTGTGTATAGCATGGAAACTGTTTCCTGGGAAAAGAAAGGGATGTATTCGCAGATTAATAAGAAAGCAGTAAGAGATTTTTTTTTTAAAACGAGCTAGTAAAAACTAAAACAAAAACTTATTTAAATGCAAGACCAGACAACTTAGAAAATTCGTCTATTAACAGCTGCTTCAAATAAGTACAGAATGAAGTGTCTTACCTGGTAAAAAGCTCACACCACCAAGTGAGCGTAACTAATTGTAAGAACTTAGAACTATTCTTATTCCACTCACATAGTTTGTTATGCTTTCATGTAACTTGGAATAAAACTGACCTCATTAGAGAGTGTTACAGCTTATTACTACACACTTCTATGATGTACAGAAAATACTGGAGTCCAAACCTCTTTGAACCCTACATGCAATGTTTTATTTACATGTGAGGTTTTTTTTAGTACCTAACTCACTTAGCTGTATCTTGCCAAATCTTTACATGTGATTCTTACATAAAAGTTGAGTAAAAGAATAGTCTTGTTTCTTTTCTTGAATGTGATCTTGCAATAGTTTCTTTGCCTTCATTTTGTGCCATTTTTCACTTTCTTTTCAGAGTATCACATACAATAGCTAAGCATAACTAACATACCATTATGAGCTTTCAACTTGAACTGTTTTCCCCTCACAAAATCTATGTTATTTTGTAGAACATTAAGTGTTTATCAAACAAAATTTTATATGATAAACTACTGAGGGAGAAGAGTCAAACATTTCTCTAGAGCTAATATTTAATCTTCCAGTTACACAGCGAGGAAAAGCTAACAGTCAAAATATTAAGTTAGGTAAGAACTGGAGACAAGTTTTATTTTATTTACAGCTTGCCCACTGTATAAGAATTTGAGAGCTAAGCTAAAATAAGTGTAGGCTTTTACAGCAGATGACTGCTTTTGTAAGTAATACTGCAGTTAACTACAAGTTCATTGTTCAGATGCACGAAAAGGCAGTCTCTAACCACAAAGATTTTTTCTTGAACTGCAGGGATCCTGAAGTGGTTTAGTCGTATGTTGAGTTTTTATGGTGCTCACTGCAACAGGCAAGACAACTCTAATGGGACACAACAGTACTAGTGTAACAATGACAGTCTCTGTGAATGTACAGTTGTACTCATCACTGGAGAAAAACTGGCCTAAAAAAACCCCAAACTACTTCCTTTAAATTTGTGTTTAAAAATACAGTTTGGTGGTAGCCAGGCTGACAGACACCTGAAAAACTACTTCTTACCAGAACCTAGAAAAAGTTCTGCTTAATACAGTGTCTATATCCCCTCAATCCATTTTCTTTTACTAGAAATGCTTCCTAGTCCATGCTTAAAGACTATCGAGCAGCACTGAACAACCATACCTCCCTCATTTCCTGTCTTAGGGTAGAGGAGGATAACCAAAACATATATACATATCCGTAGTTGGCTTCCTTGGGTATGTCTACTTACTCGTTTATAGAGAAACACAAGTCTGTTCTGCTCCTGCTTTAAGTTGACCAGGAGCTGTCTAGCTGCCACTGGAACAACACAGAGCCCAAGGTAAAAAGCCCCACCCATGAAAGAAGACTTCGTTTTCCTTGCAGTCTAGAGGGAGATAGGCAAGCCCTTACACAGGTAT
>NW_009206180.1:287-13045 GCF_000690835.1 Fulmarus glacialis | reverse complement strand
AGAGCGTTTCATTATTATTTAGCCATATTGTAATAAGTTAATGTTTTTCCTCAGAGCAGCAATTTGCTCTAGAAGGTGAAAGTCTTTATCCATAACTCATACAAAGTACAAGGGGCACACTGTGTCCCAGGAAAGCCTTTCCAGCGTATTCCATTAAAAAAAAAATACTCTATAGAACAATAGTGCTTGTATTTTAAAGCTTAAGAAAAGCAGCCAAGGTTTTGTAGACATGAAAAGCAAGCAGTAAAATGCTGGAATACACAATTTTCATAGTAAGGTGGCCTTTAGGTTCCTAAAAAGGGTAGTAGGCACAGTTCATATAGCTGCTGCAGACACATCCCATAGCTGAACTATGATATTCACAATCCAGTCAGATCAGAGCGCTCTCACAAAAAGTTCTCTTCACTTAACTAATGAAACACACAATCCAGCAAGTTTGACTTCACAGATAGCAAAGCATACATTAAATAACCCTTCTGCAGAAGGAAATAGCAGCAGTCTCGAAACAAGAAACCAAAACCAGTTGTCTAACAGTTTCTGGTTTTGGTAATTAGATATTATTGTAGCTCAAAGGTTTTTCTTTTTTTTCCTGTTTTGAAGTGTTTCATTACAAATTGTTCTGTTCAGCACAACACACTTGAATCATGTTGTTCACATACTGAAATAAAGCATCTAATAAAGTTCTCTGTTGTTGTATTTAGAGAAGTTCAACATTCTAAACAAAACACCAGACAGCTACTTTTTTTATTCCCTGTACATACAATGGAAGATTTATCCCTCAATTTCCACAATGGTTCTTTTTCAAAAATGCCACATTAAACTAGTACCTAGAAAGCAGCAGCATTCACCCCTCATTTGGGCTTCACTGTTTGTTTGTAAACTCAGACTAAAGTTTATTTACATGAAAGCAAGACAAAAAAAAAAAAAACACCAGAAAAAACCCAAAACACCCAATAAGACTGAAGGTTCTCAAAACCAAAAATGACCACCCCCAAGAACATCAATTCTCTATTATCAAAATCTCAGGCACAATAAGATTAAATCCCTCACCTTCACTCCCAGCAGTTTTTCTCTCTTATCTCCCACTCTTATGAAGTGATTAAGTTTTAGTTAAACATTTTACCTATTAGTGCAATTCAAGCATGCTTGATCAAAATATTGCCAGAAGTCCAAAACAGATTAGTTCCAACTAAAAAGGGAAAGTTGTCAGTGTTCTATCATGTAAGTAGTACTTAAATTGTCTAAGCTATTAGACTACTGTTACTTCTGTCAGTTTAATCAAAATTTGGCTTCCACTGTCTTTAACTCACCTCATTATGCCCAAGCATGGCAGCATGTACAGTGCACCACATACTGATCTCAGACCCCTGCAATAGGTAGGTACAACAGGTTGAGTTGAGGACAGAATGGAAGCCTTTATTTTGAAGTGGCTTTTTATGGAATTAAAGTAGTCATGAGTATGTATGTATACATACCAAATATGCAAGCTTAGGAAGTACCACATTAGGTGAAAAAAACCCAACCAAAAACAACTATGGCCAAACTTATGTCAGCAGATAGATTCAGATGGGTGAAATTCAAGTCCCAATTTGTTGCATATAGTATCTTTTACATCCAGCTCTAGCTAGTCCAACTTCAGTAAACCATGGTCTTTACAGTTGGCTTGAACGCTCTTTGGGGTTTAATTAAGCACATCAAACCCCTACAGAACATCCAATGTTATTTATGGACTTGTAGAAAGACTAAAATTAAATCTCTTTCCGTTAGTCTGATTTTAAGACTCACTTCTGAAGTAGGGAAGCCACAATTCCAGTATTTGATCATTTCCAATAGCTCTTAAAGTGGGTAACAGTCAAATGTCCGTGCACACACACACACACAAAACTGCTACAACAATATGATGTAGCAAAATTGCAAGCTATACAATAGTCTAAAAAAGTTACTTGAATACATGGAGTGTCAAGGATATTAATTTTAAAACCTTAAGATGGCTACAGTGAAGCACTATGGAAGTCTGCATCTTTAAAAAAGAGATTCCAAGTAACCCAAGAAAGTAACCCAAGAACGTAAGTCAAAGCAGCTGAGTTCAGAAAGCTTCTATAAGCAAGTTTATCAGTACTTAACTTCCTCAGACGAGCTAACCTTAACATGAAAAAAATTCCCCTGTAAGCCCAAACGTTGGCCTGCTACATGAACAAACATATAAGGATATCATACACAGCCCTTATTTTCTAGGTGTCCTAGCCTTCATTCCCTTATCACACCATGCACAGCGGCTTTCCATAAAAGCTACACTGAGGTTTTTAGGTCCTTAGCCAAGTTCTGCAGGATGAGGAAAAACCACTCAAGTCAGCCATTTGTTACAAACAAACATCTTCCTGCTTGATGTCTACTAGAGTATGGCATTTTGAAGATTCAGAAGTAGCATTGGTTTTGTTAAAAAAGTTACCCAGATAGTCTTAAGAGCTAATACGTAGGTATAAGAGATGTTCAATTCTTACCACCTTACAAATCTGAGAAAATAGTTCTTATATCATTCATATTATATATTATGTAAAACAGAAATGTCTATGCACATTTCTACTCTGTTTTAACCTTTGTGTCTAAAAGGACCTCGCTGTCCACTATTCAAAGTTGAAGCTGAAAGTTGACTTCATGAAGTACGCTTCAGTAGGCTTTCTGCATTCCAGCAAGTTTGAAGACAGAGTCTGGATAAGTAATGTACTAGTGATTCTTCAGTGAAAAACCACAGCAATCACGTGTTGATGAATAAACAGACTGGCTGTCCAAAATTACAAGAAACAAGTGGCTAAGGATTATCATAGTAATATATTCTCTTCATACCCATCTGATTAAAATGTTAAAGCTTCAGTCTGACCCCATTACCCCATATCCAGCTACACATCTCTTAGACACATCTTTTCTACTCCTCCCCCACTACTCATTTAATGAGAACTGTCTTTTCCCAGTCAAATCCTGTTAAACCAATTCAGAATAGTTTTCATGTTCCTTTTAACAGTAGGTACAATTAGATTATTTTAAAAGACACAGAAAAGATATTGTTGCCCACCTTAAAAGTAGCAAGGGTTTCTTACCTACTACAAACATGATCTATTAGCAGCGATACAGAATCTAGATTACTATCTAGTTTGGTGTTATGATATAGGCACCGGTCCCGTTGTAGTTCCACAGCCTGACGTAGCAGGTTCTGTAAACGCCTTGGAGGAAGCATCACTGATGGGGGTAGGTATGCTTTAAAAGAATTATTAAGAAAAACAAAAAAAGAAATATCAAAACCAAGTTACAAGTAAGAGCATATCTTGATTTGAGTGTTTTTGGAAAAGACCTTAGTAAACAAAGTTTAAAAGCTACAGGAAAAGAGTGCACACAGCTTGTGAAATTTACAGCTATACATCTGGAATTAGAAGCATGAACTTCTGGAAAGCAGAGCTGTATGCAAGGTATTTGTAGTTATACCATATGTTGTCCTGGCCAACAAGCACCATTTACACAAGCTAATTTAAAACCTAGTATTTAACAAAATCTGTAAAATTATAAAACAACAGTATCAGCTGTGTTCCTTTAAGGAATTCTCTATTAAAACTATCAAAATGAAGAATACCATAGGTTTTACAACTCTGATATCTAGTATTACACCAGGCACAAGAAAGAGAAAGGATAAACCATAATTCATAGCAAAGTCTGAGACCACTATAAACCAGTACTAGTATCACTAGTGATTATAGGCCACATTTAGTTTCAACCTCTTAGCATAGCTGGCATTTACAAAACACTCCCCACCCAGAACCACACATTTAATCACCAAGTTATACTATTACTGCATGAAGCAGAGCTAAGAAATAAGAGCTCCTATTACAAATAGTTTATCAGAGACAGCAAAAGGTTAGATACAAAAGACCAAAGGGTAAAGGCACCTAAAGGCATCCCCATTAACCAAGAAATACAAAACCAACAACCAGCAAATGCAGTTAAAGTCAATTCCCTGGAATATGTCATTATGTAAGATGTATTGGATTTACAGAGGTGGGAATAAATTCTAAACACATCTTACTCTGGAGTTTGTCCAAAAGTTTAGATCTGGAAGCTGTTCCTTTCCCTTCCCACTCTGCTTTTGCACGCAAGTCTTCTGCATGGCTACACATCAAATACCTGTTTAAAAAAGCGCACACACACCAACAGACCAAGTCTTTTTTGAATCATGCTTTGCACTTTTATGCATTATCTATATCATAACATTCTTAATGAACTGGAAATAGGTGATTTAAGCTTGAGACCAACAGGAAAAAAGGCAGGGAACTATTCCACACACATCTTCTTCAGAATAAATGTCTACAAATTAGCAATAGAAAAAGAAAAAACCCACAAACAGATTTTAGGGAAGGTAGAAATGTCTTATTTTCATCTAAGAACAAGGCTATATTCACCTACTTATTAAATTTTAAGATAACAGGCTAATAATTTTCAAGATCAGATGACCATACATATGTATGTATTAATTTGGGTTCTCGTACTATAGAAATAAATCATAGTCAGGTTATTTTCAAGCATCTGAAACAGAACATTGTCTACTGAATAGTCACCTTTACTCACCATTTTAGCGTATCTCACTACAGCTTATTAATCAATGGGATAGTAGCTTTAATACAGTTTGAGTTTTTACAATGTCAGCTACAAAAAGCTATAGAATTCCTCAGAAAAATTCCACTGGAAGAGCTCTCAAAGTCCGAACACTTACCCACTGAGGACATGAATGCGTTCTGTATTATATTTCAGAGGCGTCAGTTCACAGCGTAGAACTTGAAGTGCCTCCAGGACCTTGCCATCCTCCAGGTATTCCAGGTACTTCTGCTGCAGCAGCAAAAACTTCATCCTCTGACATGACAGAAAGCAGCAGTCAGGGGAAAAAGGTTGACTGAAGTTTCAGAAAACGTTTGAGCCTAAACAGAACAGTAGAAACCATTCTACTATGCCCTTCAGAAATACAGCTATATGTAATGTTTCATTACTCAATTTCTTTTTGCTGGGTTTTCAAGAACATTGCAGCAATTAAGTTATCCATGAACTTCCTTCCTGCCTTATGGGGCTCCAAGTATCTTCCTACCTCATTTCTCAGATCCCCCCTTCAATTTGTCTCATTTTCATACTCACTCCCTTTTCAGTCACCATTCTTCAAACCCTGAATTAGATAGGCTTCCCAATCTTACATTCTATCAAGAAAAGCACCCAAAAGCAGCTAATCACATATTTAAGACTGCATGACAGCACAGAACACAACAGGCCAACTCAACAAGTTCTCAAACTGCTTACATAGGAGCTGACATAAATTGTTTGCATAGCTGCATAACATATAGCAATAAATTGGCACTGCCTGAGGTTTTGTTTTGTAGTTCCATGTTAAGTTGTTTTCCTTGGGTGTTGTATCATTTTTCAGGATTACAGAAAAAAAAAATTTCCTATATTTAGGAATCACTTCTCAGAATTAATCACTGCTATTTCACAGTGTTCCTTTCATCTTGCACAGTTATGGTTGTTTCCTTTAAAAAAAAAAAAAATTAAGCCTGCTATTCTAACAACAAATGTCTGTGGATAATAATAAAAATCATGCATTCATTTACCATACTCAGAAACCTGAAGTCCTAGAAATTTCTAATACTAATTTATTAGAAACACAGTTTGGTTCTTTCTGGATGAAACTAACTACTTTGTGTTTGCACATCTTCTTTACTGCTAGCAGTTGTCAAAGAGAAAAGACATTCTGGTCCACAAGACTCACCAGGTTAAAGGGAAAATGTACATTCTTAGACACATCAGTGAGAAACAGAATGACAATTAAGTGTAGCAAATTACATTTGCTTTTCTAATGAATACACCACCAGTTCAATCGCCAGTTTCCCTTGCTTTGTCAGACCTCGGGCACCTCGCTATTTTCATGCTCATATTTGGTCAATGTTTACTCAGTTTCAAACACACTGCTAGCCTCCTTAAGTAGAGGGATAATCGGGAAGTTTAAGATGTTCCTGTCCTATTAAAGCTTGCATGAAAGTTTAAGGCTTACTATATGTAAAATCCAAAGTTAAAACATAAAGCAGTTTTAGCTTCCAGATATGTTCAGTTCTTCAAAAGAATAAAGTTTCCACATACAGTGCTGTTAGCTTACCACACAGCTTCATGAAGCATAAAACATTACATAGTAAAGATGATTTATGTTCAAACATGTCCGTAGTACTCTATTGTCCTGTACGTGACAGGCAAATCCATATTACATTCCCTATCCAGCTCTTTAGTTTATTCAAATTTGGAATTGTTAGAGCATCACTGTACAGTTTTTCCCAGGTGAGACAACATTTTTTGGTGTCCTGACATGTAGAAAACCAGAAGAAAGATATCCCAATTATTTACAACTTCAGTGGTTGGTTCCATGCAGTAGGGCAGCAGACCTCACGCTGTTTGCTTATACACTAGCAGCAGGAGGGATAAGAGCTTCCTCTCCCAGCTATGCTTGTGCTCACAAGGATGCATGGAGATGCTCAGGTAGTAGTCACAAAACACATTTCACTCCTCTTGGTCACCTCACACTGATGATCACCACCAGATAAAAAAAATAGTCTGGTACTTCCAGTTTGTAATAAAAACTAAAATCCCTCCAACTCCTCCTTCTCCATTCACTGCATATAATATTTATTAAATTTATATCATCTTTCCTTTAAATGTGATAACCGTATCTGTATCTAATTACTCTTTCTCCCTCCGTACTTTTAGGACTTGGCACGTTAATTTCATTTCTTTAGGGGAAAAAGTAAAAAGAGCAGAAAACCCTAAAACACAGTTTTTGTAACACCAGTCCCAACAATTCCACAGAAGCATTACAGGAACACTACTGTGCAGAATGCTGTTGCCAAGTTATCCAAAGAGGTATAACTTCAGTTTTGGGTTAGAAAGTATAATTTCCAAAAAAATCATCAGTGCCACGTGTGACTTTGGCATATTAGGAATAGAAAAGCCTCCAAAACAACACAGTCCTGTATACTTCATGCAAAAGTCTATGTTAACATAATGGAGAATTACAATTTAAAACTGCTTATCTTTTATTCTAACTTATCTATAGCAAAAGGCAGGGACTAAAGTGTTGATAGGGAAATTAAATTGATTTTCTAAGCTATTTTGATAACTGCTCCAAAACTTGCCCTACAGCATACTCAAACAATGGCATGAATACAGCCTCCTTAAAGCAAAAGTCACACTCCAGTGACATCATATTTCAAGTCTTTTTTTTTATATCAGGACACTCACAGTCTCCTACTACTTATTTTGTGCAACTATTGACTTTGCTCACAAATAGATTTCACTGAACAACTTAATTTTGTCTTAATTTTCTCTTAACTATTTATACGCCCTACTATTATTACTGCTAATTACTTCCCACACCACCTTCTCATGGTAGATGACCATTTTGAGTACATCATCTCTTCTAGAGCCCAAACCACCCTTTCTAGAAGGAGAGAACTGTTTATAACATTGGCAACTGTAAAGTAAAAGTACAAAGCCCACTATTTAAGTAGAATAGAACGAGTATAAAACTGATCTGACGCAATGCACCCAGAAGAACAGCTTACTCATTCTCCATATTCTTTAGCTGCCTTCCAAAGAAGGGAAATAATCATCATAATCCAAATTATACCATGTTCAACATACTAGAAGTGCCTGGGATTTGTTATCATCTCAGTGTTTGCAATGGAAATTCAACATCATCACACTCCTTACTGTTGAACAATTTAAATCCAGACACACTATCCCTTAGCTTATAGCAAAGATTCTTCACCCTGTAAGACCCATGGAAGAGTCCAATATAACAGTTTCAGCACTGCAGTCCTGGCTGGTTTTGTTCAGTTATCACTACCTCATCCTGTCTTTCAACTCTACAGAGAGGATGAGGATAAAGCACACTACTCTGTTGTTTCAAGAAACTACTATTTAAGCGCAAGTTGAACCTCTGATCACCCTGGGGCAAAACTAAGACAGTTAATAGATTTACAGGGATTTTTTGTTTGTTTCAATGCATGTACTACTAGCATTTTGCTTTCTTCAAACTATAGCCTTCGATTACTAACATGAATGTTTAGTACTTTACTCCTTCACTATCCTAATTGTTAGTAGGTAAGCCCCTTGCAGAATCTTAAATTCTAGGAAGTTTTGCATGCACCATGATTCACCAGCACTAAGTAACCGAAGGTGAAAGCCTCAGCAACACAACATCCTACTACAGTCAAGAAATTGGGCCATTTCGATCACTGGTTACCGTAGCAAATCTGCAGATGTTTAAAGAGTAAAATGCATAATAACCTAATTTTAGGATTAAATTTTGGTGCTATTTTTGACGTGCATATCTTAACAAGCTCCACCACAGTTTTACTACCGTACTAAAAGTTCCAAATAAATAAGTAAACACTGCTGAAACAATTCTTCTTAGAAATGAAGGTAACTAGAAGACATGCTGAAATTATCAGCTGATGTTTCAAGACATAAACTCAACACAGGAGCTATCTGCTTATAGCCTATAGAACTAAGACCCCAATTTTCATTACTTCGTAGTCTTTAGCACTCCAATAGTCTTGTAAAACACTGAAAAAAGCACTTTAAAGCCATCCAAAATGTAAATGTAAGATCTGATATGTGAAGGCCAGAAAACATTCCGGCCTATAGAATTTAACAAGGCTTCAACCATACCAAATCCTGTCACTTAAAGAGTAATTCATTCAAATAGGGAACTGCCCTTAATGCTGGTAGAAAGAGAGACACCGTACAGGCAGGTGGAGCACTTTGCTCAAATGACAAGACATAAATCACTGTTTTTGTTGTATTGCCTGCTGCAGGCTGCATACCTCCAAAACTGGGGGAAAGCCCCATTTAAATAAATGAAAATAAAAAGTAAAGAGGACAATTTGAAAGTATATTCTAGATGACTATAGAGGAATACTCTCCAGATTTCTTCCTAGGTTCAATTAGCTACCCAAGATAGATGCCATATATGCTTGAGTAGCCCTAAAGTAAGCAAAAACTTGGGCTGGCTTGAAGCTGATATTTTCTAAGCGTTACTCAAGGAAAAACAACATGCTTAAACCAACTATAAAGTTTTCTGACAGTTTGTCTCAAGACAGCTATATCTTATATGCTGGAAAAGTAAACATGACTAATCACACACTATATAGCACTCAGTTGTGTTGACACAAATAGAAATAGCAGACTGTCCTCCCCACCCCCAACATATCAACACATAGCATCAAAGGTTTACAAATTGAGATCAGCCATTTCATGCTTCCTGTTTTCACCTGTAGAACTTACAGCACTTTGTAGAAATAAGGAAATTAAAACAGGAGTAGAATTTTCAAAATACATGTTACCCCCTTCACTGACCAGATATTTCAAAAGCAGGTATATATCCTGGTTATTTTGGCTAGGTCATATTAACTATAAGAAAAAAAAAACACCACAAACAAACCACAAACCAAAACCAAACTACCAAACACACACACACCCTATTTTGTTAAATACTCTGCGTCATCTAAACTTCTAGGTACCCATTCTTCTTGTATGCACACATTTTTGAAACATCTAGTCATACAGTATGAATCACAAGTCAGGAGTCAGGAAACCCAAAAACCTAATTTTCTGTTTTTAAAGAGCTACCTGCAGCAGCATCTTGTTTGGACTTCCCCCAGTCAAGACATTTATAATCTTCATTAGCTTTGACTTTGCTGCAGTCGGGATTACCTACAGAGCATAAAGCATCCCTCCTTACCCGTAATGATCTTTCACTAGTTTTCCAACTGCTGGCTATACTAATACCCACCCATAATCTCAACCATGTACAAAAAAGCCGGGCGGGGAGGGAGGTGGAGACACTGTGCACGCGATGAAGCATGCACGAGCTCAACTTATCCTTGCAAATCAGTACTGTCTTACTAACACACACATGTACGACATTTAATACTGTTACCGGTTTTAAATTATATGAAGTTCATGTAAAGGAGAACAACTTTAAAAAATAGTTAGTACGTGGTTCAGGTAAAGTTCAGTCTAAACCAAGTATTTTTATTGCACCCAGTTTTATTCAAGCAGTTAGACATCAACATTAAAGAAGAGCATACTTTCAGAGCTCTCCAAAACAACAGAAGGAAAACATCCCCTTTTTCCTCAAATTAAGTTCTCCAAAAAGTACAATGCTGATACTCAGTTAAACCTCTTGACTCCCAGACATGTAAAACACTTTAACACTACAGAGAAACCTGATAACTTCGAAGTTAGAAACATGAGAAAATCTGCTTCAAATGAACACTCACATTCACATACAGTGATTTCATACTTGCAGACTCCACAAACTATTGAAAACTGCATGCAATATTCTAAACTATTTGAACAGTAAACGTATATCAAGTCTTTGAGAAAAGAGAAAGTGAACTACTAGTCTAATTAAGAGGTGCTAAGCTTTGACTAAATTAATAGAACAGAATGTAAACTTCTCTCAAGTACCCTCTGATGTTTTGTTAAACATCTGTTTTTCCTACTTCACTTCCTGTTCTCTCTTTCTCTCCCTCCCCCACCAGACAGGAAATTGTCTTGACAACAAATGAATCAGCTAGAAGTGGAGCTAAGCAGCCATCAGCTGATTCTTCATTGTTTACAGTCACAGACACTTCAAAAGCCTTGCTACTGTTTTCTTCCTAAGTGATGGTAGTTGTTACAACTTCATTTCGTTAAAATAAACGTTTAAACACAATAGAACAAGCCGTTTGAAGAGCTAAGTAATGATTTTCATCTCGAGATAGAAAAATCAAACCAAGAAACACTTTCCTCAAAGTAACTGAAATCATAACAACACATACTGTAATTGACAAGTCACAGGATCTACCAACCTTTTATTTCTAGGTTCATCTTTAAAAAAAAAAAAGCCAGCCAAAGAGAAAAAGCTCTAAATAAAATCGTAAACAGCAATACAAATGCATTCGCTCTTTAGAAGCCATCTGGAAAAGCAACAGTATTGTTCATGGTCTATAGCAGCCTCTATATTCTTGCAATGTGCTATTACAATGCCAATTCCACATTAGTATTATTGCATTTTATTTCTAAATTTCTCTTCCCTCAGGAAAACCTAACTCCCATAAACATAGAGATGGTGAGAAGTATTTCAAGTTTGAAATTAGTATTCAACATAAGCAGTTTCTACAGAAACTGACCTATTTTAGGATTGTTACAGGATTTATATTTTATCAGTTAAGTATGTTTAACAAAGTTTAAACATTCAGTACACCAAATATTAGCCTCAAAACTTTTGGGCTTCCTATCTCACAATCTAAAAAAGAATAAAAAAGTTCAGATTAGTATGACATTTGAGATAGCATGCAAGCCGCTTAAAGTAAACAAAAAAGAAAACAAGAACCATGGACAACCAACTCCATAGTGAAAGATCACACCACTACAATTAGTCCAACTATACAGCTCTGAAAGTTCAAGTGTGCCTCTTACCACAATTGCATGCGGAGAATGCACTAAGGCCTTAAGTTCATTCAGGTCGTTCTCAGCCTGCAGAAATCGGCATAAGAAAAAACAAACAAACAAACAAAAAAAGTATATAAGGAGGGTGGATTTTGAATTCTCTCACAGATACTATAAATTTAAACAGTGGTTAATACAGTCCTATAAGCCCTACGTTACCTTATCCCATTCTCCTTCCATGACATGATTGCGGAATTTGGTAGCAGAAGGATGTTCTAAACGACATCCTGACTCTTGCATGAGAAGATCAACAGTCTGGCTGCAGGAGAGATACAGTGTAAAAAAACCCGACCAGTTTTACCCTCACAAATATACTGCCTGCTATGATAACAATTAACCATATTTAAAAGTAACTTTATTAAAGTAAGAATACTATGACCAGATTCAGATGCCTGTCCAAAAAGACTATTTCAGTTGCCTGAGACATGTAAACAGCTACCTATATCTAAAGCAAGTTGTCAATGAGCTTGAAAGCTTCGCTGAAGTACCATAAAGTATGTGACTTACCAGCCACCACAAACAGCCATCCCTGCACAGAAGATAAACTTCATGAAGGAAGATACAGACTAGAAAGCTGTTAGCTACTGGCTACTATTCCCTGTCCCCTCCCTCCCCCTCCCCCCCCCAAAAGAACACTGAGAACTACTACATCTGCAACAGGCCTAACTTTTTCTTCTT
This sequence comes from Fulmarus glacialis, assembly GCF_000690835.1. Taxonomy (NCBI): domain Eukaryota; kingdom Metazoa; phylum Chordata; class Aves; order Procellariiformes; family Procellariidae; genus Fulmarus; species Fulmarus glacialis. The sequence goes on along the minus strand of NW_009206180.1, from coordinate 796 downwards.
CATCATGTATTAAAAGACTGGCTCCTTAAAATAAAATAAACAAACTCATGAACCTGTAGCCCTCCCCCCTTTACACTAAAAATAGCTTATTTACTGTGGTGTCGTCTATGAACAGTCACGAGTTGTCTGCTGCTGTAAACTTGCCTCTTGTGTCAGAGGCAATTTTTTATGTGCTAAGTTCTTTATAATTGACCCATTCCACAGTGTTTTGAAGACTTCTTTTGTCATAGCTACGTGAAGACTTTACAGGAATTCTCTAGCCTCCTTCCAAAATTATGATGTGTTGGCTTTAGCTTTACTCACAAAGTGAGTGTTGTGATTAAATTCTTAGACTTCCCCTACTCCACTGGGAAATTATTTTCCCTATTTTGATTTTAAGAAAGAGCCAACATACTCGTTTCTCGTCTACAGATAAGATTATTATCAAAAACATGTGTCCAGCACAAATCTGCAGAGGCCTTCACCATTTATAGGGACGAAGGTTTTCAGAGTGAAATCAAACAGCCTAT
>NW_009206180.1:0-250 GCF_000690835.1 Fulmarus glacialis | reverse complement strand
AAAAGCCAAATCTTGGAGCTCATCTGCAAAAAGCCGCCCCCCCACGCCCAGCTGCGGGCTCCATTATGTTTACCAGATAACTTCTCCCCCACTAACACATTTGTATTGATCTACCCTTATCGGTGTGTAACTCGACTTCCATATTGCCATCCCTGGCAGAGGAAGCCCCCGGCCTGTCCCTTCGCAGACACCGAGCCGACCGGCACAGGCTTGGAAAACACATCTGCGGCTCCATTTTTTTGCGAGCGGG
>NW_009206179.1:0-6994 GCF_000690835.1 Fulmarus glacialis | reverse complement strand
CCCCCTTTAGAATTGTTTTTTCTGCTGGTTTTAAGTTGTAAGAAATTAGAACTTAAATAGAATTCTCAAGACTCCATTCCTGGAACCGAAATCCTTTAGGCTCCACTGTTTAGCATCTACGAGACATCAACATTTTCAAAATTACCACTTGGTTGCAGCCTAACCTCATGGGCTCTAAAAATCTCTCAGATACCTAAGATCCTCCCTGTCTTTCATAAACTACCTAAATTGAGATGTTTCCTTTAACAAAAAGGGTATTGTTAGCTCATGGCAAAGACCTGGAAGCCTATACAGTTCTCAAGACTAAATACCAACAAGTCCCAACTAAACTGGGATAATCAGGTTCTGATCAACCTGTCTGAACTATAAGTCACTGCAACAGGAAGGCTGAAGGAAGGTTACCAAACAGTGGGAAAGCAACATGAGCATAAAAATGATCGGGGGGGGAGGGGAATAAATAAAACGCAAAGGGCAAAAGAAAAGTAAGTTATGTAGCAGATGTAGGAGATGGAAGCAAATTTTGTCTTACAAGATTGATTGTCCGGTTGTTTGATTTAGGCTCTTAAATCCAAAAGAGGGTTCATAGCTGAGGAATTGAGAGTTATACCAAGTCAAGGAAAGGGGAAACGAATAGAGGACGGATAAAATGGTCTAAGGAGATAAGAAGATACTTCAGGTAGGAAGATTTCTTTCCAATCGTCTTTTACCCCTCTCCTCTGGTGTATAAGGATATTTACCCTTTTCTGCAATTCCCAAAGTTCCCTTCTGTCCTGTCCTTCCATTTGTACCTCATGATATCCACTCCCCTGTCCCTCTCCCTCCCTACATAAGCATGCATCTATTTCTCAGAATGCCAGAATATAGTTATGGAAGGAAAGAAGGCTTTCAGATACCAATTTTGCCTCCAGATTTGCTCAAATATGAGTAAAAGTTCAAGTAATAATGGCCTGAAATAAATTTTTCTTTTAATTTCATCTCAGAAAACTGAAGTATTTTCTACTTTGTCTTTGTCTACATTTGCAGCACAGCAAAAACCTTTAAATATTTCAGAAGAGATCACAGTGTATTCTAATGTTGTTTCAAGATCTCAATTGTCTTTATTGTGTTAAATGTAGTGTAATATAAATCAACAGAATTGGAAAATAAATTGCAGTGAAAATTTCTGCTAACATTGGAGTAAAATATTTTGATTTTGTTCATATGATCTATGAACTATATAGCATGTAATTTTTTCCTGTAAATCATGTTGTCAAAATTTGACATATGCCTGCAAAAAAGGAAGTTTTAGATAAAGCAGCTTTTCTTGATGGACAGCTGCTTCATCAAAAAGAAAATTCAATTTGCTTTACCTGTAGGAGTAGTACACCCAGATTATCTCAGAACTAGGAATAAGGACATGTTTAATATGCTTAAATATTGATGGGATTGGAGCAAAAACCTGTTTCAAAATCAGAAGTAAATCATTATGGGAAAATATCAAACAGTTACTGTTGCTTGTGATTTAGGTTTCATGTCAAACATAAGTACTTTCCTACTGTCTCTGTTTCTTTAAATCTGATGTTTAGTGATTAGCGGTGGTTTCTGTGTGCATGTTCTATGATCAGTGGAATCAAGGATTTTGTGGATTATCAACAGCTCTGATTTACTTAATGCCTCTTCCTTGTAAGACTTTTTCTAAGGTTTTCTTTTTCATCCCCTCATCCAGTAAATGCCACTTAACTTAGATTTTGAGCCAAGATCAGGTGAGTGTTGTGTTTTTCTTGCCCTGTGTAGTCCTCAAGAAAAAAATACTTTTTATAGGCTTTTTAAAGTTGTGCCATTGTAGATACATAGAACAAGAAGCCCAAGAAAGTGTCATTCATATTCATAAGGCAGAACCTACTGTGGGGTACTGTTCTTGTGTTACTTTCAACACCCAGCATGTCCTAGCTCAATAAGAATATTTAAGAAAAGCAGTTTGTATTTTGATTTTCTTAACTGAAAAATTGATTGCTTCTATAATACCTTTTCCAGTGGCTAAAATATCTCTAATGGAAGGACGGATAATAACTTTATTGTTTGTAAGCCTGAAATGTACTCCAAACTTTTGCTTAAATTATCTTGGTTTTAAAGGTTTTTATTTATTAACCTCCTGATTGATATATGTCTAAATACTTTAAATATAAATTTAGTTTTAAAATTATATTTTAAAAAGGAAAAGACTATCACTTTGTTATTAAATATATATGTCATGAGGTCTGCAAATCCTACATTTCTACCAGATCTTCATGTTGCATGATATTGGGGTATCCAGCATCTGTTTTGATTATTGTTAGTAGAAAGATGGATTAAAAGTTTGGATAAAATAAAATCTGTTCTGAAGTTTCACCTACCAGTGAATATAACCCACATGTACTAGCTAAAGGAAACCATACAACAAAATGTGGTGGTAAATCACCTGCTCAGTGGAAAATCAATAGCTCCATGAAAATTGCAGCTGCTTTATTTGTTTTGTGCTCCTGCCTGTTTTTCAGTATTGTAGCATATTAGGACCTCACTGTTTGACCCTCCAAACATGGCACATTGTGTCTTGGAAACCTCAGAGAATGCAAGATCTGAATCTAGAACTAGAGAAGCACTGAGCAATCTGATTGCCAGAGAACTACCGTTATCAAATACAGGTCGCGAACTAGCCTTCCCAGAGAAATCTTGACAGGAGTGAATCATTTTGCAAGAAGGCCAAACACTGAAAGTGAAGGAGAGAATAAGGTGACTTTAAAGAGGAGGTACTGATTTCTCTATGAAGTTTTAGGTAAGCTTGTCAAGATGATTCGTAGCTTAAGCAAAAAGTAAATCAAAATTTAGAAAAGAATTATGAATCTAATCTTTTTTCATTGACTGAGAACTAATTCTGTGCTTAGCTAAATCAAATAAATGGCACATTTAGTCAACCTGTGGGTCTGTGGATAAATGTGGGTATAATAAATTTGTCCTACCTAATTTGTATAGTTTAAAAGGTAGGCATTTATGCTTCCAGTAGGAATTCAGATAAAGCTGATTAAATGATATGTTGGACCAGGCCAGCAGAGCCTGCTTCATGTCATATCCCTAGGTTTAAACAGTACACTGTATTGAGTTACAATACAATTCATTCCTCTATGACATTGCACATTAGTGGAACTTAGCAATTGAAAGATTTCCCTTCCTTTTCTTTTTTATCATTCTGTTTTAGAAACAAAACTCCACTGCAGTCATGTCATCTAAGAGCCCACATGTATTTGGAGAAAGCTTGTCTGTACTACACGTTTAGTCAGGATAGTCGCTGGAGGCTGTAGAACAGAATCACACACTGCAGATCATATTTCTACACTTTGTGGCTAAGTACAAGTGTGATTGCAACTGAAGGAAAATAAAAGGTGTTGTGCAAACTTTCCTTTACCTTAAGCTCTGAAAAACTTAGGCTTCCATGAAGATTTTAAAGATCTAAGGTTTCAGGGTCTTCCCCCCTTCCTCCTTTCTCCTTTGCTCATTTATCTGTTGTTTCCCCTTCCAGCTATTTTTCAAAGCACTCAGTCTTTACAGTATGCACTTTTGGTGTTCTTTTTACTGCTGTATTTCTTCTTGTCTACCTGTACTCTATTTCAATCAAATAGAAAAACTATCTATGGGAAAACTATCTTTTGGGTTTTCTGTCTTCAAAATGTTCTTGTGTTATTGTCAATTCACATTTGCATCTTAGTGTTTCAAAAACTTCTTTAGTTAGGAACATCACTAGCAAAAGACAAAGAAACAGCTACCAACACTGTAGCTTGAGCTGTTATTATTATCCTTAGCTTTAGATAATTCTTACACTGCAGAAGTACAATACCTGACTCCAGCGCAGAAGGCGGCATTGCTAGAGGTAAGAAGTTGAGCTATACAGTTATCTTTTATAAAACAAAATAATTATCTTTCATAAAATAATGAAAAGATTTGCTTTGTGGGTATATTAGGGAAAAAAGGAAGACCGGGAGAACTACAGGCCAGTCGGTCTCACTTCTGTTCCCAGCAAGATCATGGAGCAGATCCTCCTGGAAACTATGCTAAGGCACATGGAAAATAAGGAGATGACTGGTGACAGCCAACATGACTTCACTAAGGGCAAATTGTGCCTGATAAATTTGATGGCCTTTCACGATGGGGTTACAGCATTGGTGGATAAGAGAAGAACAACTGACGTGATCTACCTGGACTTGTGCAAAGCATTTGACACTGTCCCGCACAACATCCTTGTCTCTAAATTGGAGAGACATGGATTTGACAGATGGACAGATGGATTTGACCCACACAGTGGGTAAGTAATTGGCTGGATGGTTGCACTCCAAGACGGCTCGATGTCCAAGTGGAGACTAGCAACAAGTGGCGTTCCTCAGGGGATGGTATTGGGATCAGCACTGTTTAACATCTTTGTCGGCAACATGGACAGTGGGATTGAGTGCACTTGGAGAGACATGGATTTGACAGATGGACAGATGGATTTGACCCACACAGTGGGTAAGTAATTGGCTGGATGGTTGCACTCCAAGACGGCTCGATGTCCAAGTGGAGACTAGCAACAAGTGGCGTTCCTCAGGGGATGGTATTGGGATCAGCACTGTTTAACATCTTTGTCGGCAACATGGACAGTGGGATTGAGTGCACTCTCAGCAAGTTTGCCAACGACACCAAGCTGTGTGCTGGAGGGAAGGGAAGACATCCAGAGGGACCTTGACAAATTTGAGAGGTGGGCCCGTGTGAATTTCATGAAGTTCAACAAGGCCAAGTGCAAGGTCCTGCACATGAGTCAGGGCAATCCCAAGCACAAATACAGGCTGGGCATAGAATGGATTGAAAGCGGCCCTGAGAAGGACTTGAGTGTGTTGGTTGCTGAGAAGCTCAACATGACGCAGCAGTGTGGGCCTGCAGCCCAGAAAGCCAACCGTATCCTGGGCTGCATCAAAAGAAGCGTGGCCAGCAGGTGGAGTGAGGTGATTCTGCCTCTCTACTCTGCTCTGGTGAGATCCCACCTGGAATACTGCATCCAGCTCTGGAACCCTCAGCACAAGACATGGATCTACTGGAGTGGGTCCAGAGGAGGGCCACGAAAATGATCAGGGGGATGGAACACGTCTTCTATGAAGAAAGGCTGAGAGAGTTGGGGTTGTTAAGCCTGGCGAAGAGAAGGCTTTGGGGAGACCTCATAGCAGCCTTCCAGTACCTGAAGGGGGCTACAAGAAAGATGGAGAGGGACTTTTTATAAGGGCACATAGTGATAGGACAAGGGATAATGGCTTTAAACTGGAAGAGGGTAGATTTAAATTCTTCACTATGAGGGTGGTGAGGCACTGGAACAGGTTGTCCAGAGAGGTTGTGGATGACCCATCCCTGGTATTGTTCAAGGCCAGGTTGGATGGGGGTCTGAGCAACCTGGTCTAGTAGAAGCTATCCCTGCCCATGGCAGAGGGGTTGGAACTAGATGATCTTTAAGGTCCCTTCCAACCCAAACCATTCTATGATTCTACATTTTTTTGTAATTTAGAATCATAGAATCATAGAATCATTAAGATTGGAAAAGACCTCTAAGATCATCGAGTCCAACCATCAACTCAACACCACCATGCCCACTAAACCATGTCCCTAAGTGCCTCATCTACACGTCTTTTAAATACTTCCAGGGTTGGTGACTCAACCACTTCCCTGGGCAGCCTGTTCCAAGGCCTGACCACTCTTAACTTAACTTCTAGAATCGTGTTTAATTCATAAGTGAGCAGATGGGAGGTGTAAACTTCCTATTCACTCTCCAGCAATTATAGCATGTTTAATCATCGGTATTTTGCCAGTCCAAGTATTCTACATAATTGCTTAGATCAAGACATAGAAATATATTATTTCTAAAACTGTCAGGGAAGGAAGCCTGATAGTGGGGTAGCCAAGTTGGAAGATTAAAGAGAGCCTGCCTCAGCATCTTTCCTTGTGCTTGTACAAGCACAAGAAGAATGTTGCGTGGGAATTTACCTTTTGCTGCCAAAAAGCAGCAAATCCACTGAAATTGAAAGCATTGCGTTAGTATAACTGAAGGAAGTCAAATCTAGAGACAGTAGACCATCTCAAGCTCATTTCTCTGCTATGACAGCAAATATTTATATATCATCTCTTTTATAGATCAAACCTGTTCTTGCAGTCTTTTCATTCCTTCTGTTCCTGTTGGAATGCTGTCCTAAAGATTCACCTTAGTGGTGAAACATCTTCCAGATTCCATCTTAAATTTCATCCTGATCAGTTTATATATATTTATCTCACGAGATTTTTTGTTCTTTTTGTTTTTCTTCCTGGAGGATTCCTAAGGAATTGAATTGTAGACGCGCTTGATCTTTTCCTAAGCTAGATAAATCAATTTTTTTAGTGTCCTTCAAAAAAAAAAGTTGTCTGTTTTCCTGATCATTCTAGTAGCCATACTTCCACTGCACCCCAGCCTGAATTAATCTTTGATTGGTACAGAACAATGAGGACACATCAGTCTCTCTTACCTGCTTCAGTTTCAGTGGCCAAAAACAATGGAAAGGTGAAGCATGAAGAAAACCACAAGATGTAATACCAAATTCAGAGGCAAATACCCACCCTGAGATCACAGGAGCTGACAAAAAGAACCTGCTTTTACTGTTAGCTAAATTCAGAGTGTGGGTACCAAGGATGTGCACAAGCCAGCCCTCAAAAAATTTAAATTTCGCCAGTAACTAGTAACTAGGAGTCACAAGCCTTAGAAACTGTTTAGAATAATTAACAAATCCTCCAGCAAACCTCTACCCTGCCATTTCTGAAAATAATGTCATATATTCTTTATCATGAAAAAGCATGCTTAAATATTTAATTATTTTCTTCAGGCACTTATATATAAAGCTGTATGTTTTAATCCTGACATAAAACTTCCTATTAATGTGCTAATGATAAATGCTGCTATGTTAAACTAATGTCATGGTTTAACCCCAGCTGGTGACTG
>NW_009206178.1:0-8235 GCF_000690835.1 Fulmarus glacialis | reverse complement strand
TAAAATAAAATAAAATCAATACAGGTGGAGAGAAGCTATGTTGTTTTCCAGCACTAGGTGAGCTCTCACAAGTTATAAATGAGGAAGATTAGTCTTTAGTTCTGTGGGAGTTAATGGCCATCTGCATCATGGGAGATGTAGTCTGCCTTGGGAGTCTGTCCCACAAACGAAAATGAGACCAGGAAGTATTTGCCCAGTAAGTCCCATAGAGGACTCTGGCGGCCGTGCAGAATAAAACTTCTCAGCTGGAAACATTTCACTTTTTGTGTATTGAAGTTTTCAATGAAATGTCAAAGTGTTCCACAGAAAACAGACACTTTTTTGTGGAAAATATAATTTAGATGAAAGCTCAGTTTGCTGTTGAAAAAAGGGCTTTGGCAGAAATGTTTTTTCTGGCTACTATTCAGGATAGTGTGGCTGCTCCTCCCAAACTCTTCCTTCAAAATCCTTCTGAAAAGGCTGGATTTCTGGGATGACTACAAAAAGCGAAGAAAAAAAAGACACTTATTGAACTGCTTCTGTGCACGGACCACTGTCTTGTCATCTTAACAACATGGTTTCATATATTCCTTCTCTTGACACGTCTTTTTCTTTCCAGATGTCTTGTTCCAGCATAGATGGCAATTTCCTTGAGCTAGGCACCATCTCTCTCCTATGCTTGTATTGTCCCCAGTGAGATGATGCTTTATTTAACACCTGGGATACCAATGCACTACAACAATACAAATCGATAATCCTGATGTCAGTACTGCTATTTTTTTGCTGTAATAACAGTGGTTAGAGTTGCTGTAGCCACAGCTCCTTTTTTGTGAAGGCTGAAGAAGGGACTTTCAGAGATATGCTTCCCATTTTGCAGGTGGGAATCAGAAAGCTGTATTCTAATATGGCCCAATTTTCCTCTAAATCCCCTCTAAAACTGTGCGTTGGACTCTTGTGGCTTAATTCATATATCTAAAGGTAAGACAGCTGAGATCCTCATCCCAAAATGCATCACGTGAATCCTGATGTGGATCTTGGGAGAAATTTCAAATGTGTCCTTCAGATCTCCCCTGTACAGTTACTTATTTTTCTGAGTTGACTGTCAAAGGAGCTGGGTATGACACCATGAGACGTTGCCGACAGGTGAGATGAAACTCACTTCTTGCTTCTACTGGATCCTATCGGCTGGCTTTCACCTGGAAACCAAATCAAGCAAAATCCAGCAGCAAAATTTTGTCTTCAGCAAGGAAGCTATAAGCAAAAACGTATTCTGAGTGTTTAAAGGAGATGGGATAAGAAAATTTGTTGCAGACTAATGGAGATGGCTTACTTCATTTCTGCTGATATTTGTGATTAGGAGAGATGAGCCTGGATTTTTGATGTCTGGCTTCACTAGCACAAAGTATAAACCATTTCATAAAATACCTCTTTTCCATATCATGCAAATACAGGATTAAATTGAAAAAATAGAGCAGAATAGGATAGAATAGAATAGAACAGAACTAAATTAAACTAAACTAAACTAAATAAAATAAAACAAAAAAATGAAACAAAATTAAAATAGAATAAAATAGAATAAAATAAAACAAAATAAAATAAAATACAATACAATAAAACAAAATAAATCTCTGTTTAATACTTGAAGCTCCATAAAGAGCATGTCTCCGCTGAATTTTCTGGTTAGTGACACTTCAATGTTACATCCCTACCTTATGGTGACCCAAACAGACCAGCAAACAACAGGGCTCCATGGCCTCAGGAGTGAAGGCAGCTGGACATGAACATGGTGCAGACAGTCTCAGGCTGCAATTATGATGTAGAAGTTACCAGGCATGGAAGAAAGCATGGAATACCTTCCCAGCTGAAAATCATTGGTCACATGAGTCTTCTTCTGGATAGGTGGAGGAGAACCTAACAAAAACATAGAGATCTTCATGTGCATCAAAAATCACTAGAGAGTATGTGAAAAAAAAAGGAAAATTTAGAGCCTTTCAGAATAAAGATTACATAGAAGTGGAAAAGGGTGCTATTCAACGGTTTATCCTATAAGAAATACTCCATAGGCCTCTGGAAACTACCTATTTAACCTATTTTTATGTCCTCCATTGCCATTCTCTCAGGAGAAACTAAAAGAGATGTTTCACCTGAAATATGCATTTAGAAATGTAAAGCCATGTAATCACAAAATGTCTTGATGGGCTGGCTGTAAAATTTAACCCTAAGATTTCTGAATAGAAGAGGTATGTATCTGTGGGTTTTCAAATAAGAAGGGAAACCTATTCATGTAATTTTAGACATCTAAAAGCTGACTGGTCATACAGATCATTTCTAGAGGCAAGTCAATGGAGAAGGAAAGGCACCACAGCAAGTGGTAAATCTTACTCCTTGGCTATACAAGGCTTTCTGATAACCCTTTTGAGGCAATAAAATCAGGCATGCTGGAAAATAGCTTTCATAGCATTCATAATATGTATAAATTAAACACAACTACTATGCACACATATTCTTTCAGGTAGGACATGTGCCTGGAACTTGAGACATTTACAAAATGAGAATAACGAGTGTTCGTTTACCAGTCTTGCCTCTTTACTGGCCTCCGATGGCATCCTATCTCATGTGTACATGGAAGAAGGTCTTTTACAATGTGGCATTACTCTTTACTGGGCCCCTAAACAACCCGCTCAGCAGATGACAATAATAGAACCTGGACCTCTGCCAAGCACAATAATGGTATTTCCTGGAGTATTCACAGAGTTTCCAGTTCTTCAGACAGGGTGTAGCGTGGTAAACCTAAACATCACGGTATTTAAATATCCAGCTACAAATATTCACAAGTGACTCACAGTCCTGAGAGCTTCCTAGTTTGCTAAGGTGACCCAAAATACTTTTGCCTAATGAGGCTTTATTGTCAGCAAATCTGAGATAATAATTTTCTGAGAATCAGGCCCTTTTATGATTTCTTCGCTTATGTATACCAACAATAAAGAAATCAGAGAACTGTTATTGAAAAGTCTGACAGTAGTTTTATAGATAAGATAGTTTAGTCCTAGAGCTCTGGCTGGTTTGGACTGGATACCTTTGAAAATGTCTGCCCTTGGAAAGAAAGAAATCTATGCCTAGCTGGTGCTTGTCTTATGATGTACCAAGGCAGCAAGGGTTGCTTCAGTGTCCAAGGAAAAGATAAGCCTATTAACCTTTCTTTCAGTGGAGGTGCTGATAGGGAATCTCTAATAATTAATAAACTTTAATAATCAGCCTATTGCTATTCAATAGCTGCTGCCCTCAAGACCTCTAGTTTTGTCATTTTGAAGTGAAAATATCTGGGAGGTTCAGAAGGTATTAGGGGAAACGCTGACAGATTTTCAGTGTCAATTTATGTCTTGTTTGTACATGAAAGCAGAATATGCTGTAGTCCTGAGGCTATTTGCCTGCTGTTGGGTTTACTAATTGAGAGCCATACTAGCAGTAGCATCTCAGATGCTCGCACCAGAGCTGTATTCTGAGTAAATAAATACACAGACGCTGTACCACACAGGGAAAATATTAGTAGATGGCTTTAGAAGATTATCTTTGGTGCTTTGGCTCACAGTAGTTACACTGCCACCACCCAGAAACTGCAAACTGTTTCCTATTTTCTTTATGACAGTTTGGTGAAGAATTACGGACATGACTCCCTTCTCAATATTTATTCCATCATATGGATAATGAGACCTGATATCACTCTCTGCCCTCCTGTAAATATGTGTGCAACACATGTCTGGGTCCTGCAGGAGCAATTCCCTTCCTCCTGTTTATTACCACACTCTCAGCAAATCAAGATGATTTGCAAGTGTTGTCAGATGGCTGAGAAAACTCTCAGAAACATGTTCTCTGCTGTAGTGACCAAAAGCCGTGATATTTTTTTATGGTAGGTTGTATTTGTCATATAATACCATCTGGCATATAATCATATCAGGATACTGTAGAAAGGGGGCTGAAAAAAACCAGCCAAGAAAGGAAATGAAGATAGTTTCTCACACCCTTGCTTTTCAGGAGAATAAGGAAACCTGTTTTAGACAAGAAAGGGTGGAAGACCTATTGGAAATGGGAAGTTGACTGGAACAGAAGAGGAAAAGGCTGATCAAAGACCCACAGCGCCGCTTATTTTATCTGGGAGAATTGTATCTGTGAGCTGAAATGGCAGAGCAAAAGTAGTTTCCAGAGAGGAAGGATTTAACATAGCAAACTGACTTCAGATGGATAGGACTGAAGTACCCAACCAAATCCCCAGGGATGACAAGGTTCATCTTCTTTCCAGGACTGCTTGACTCTGTAGGTGTCCACGTATGTCAGCCACCTCCCTGCTTTGACTGGAAGCACTTGTCCTGGGCAATGGACAGATATTCCTTCCTAATGTGCTTGCCTACTAATGGGCTGCAGGCAAATCATGTTTTTATTTCCCAGTGATTGCAAATCAGTGATCAGAAATCAGCAGAACGCTGACCTTTGACTATGCAATTACTTTAAATGCCAAAACCATTTAGTATCCCCTTTTTCACCTTATTCTTCTGTCTTAAGCTGCCTCTTGTTTTTTCCTGTCCAGTACTCAGAACCTTCTTTTCACAGCAAAAGGCACTTTTCTGACTGTGTTTCCTTGAGAAACACCATCCTACCGGCATCTCCAACTTAATTTTCAGTAGAAAGCTCTGTTATATTGGTATGTCAAGGACAGGGATATTAAAATAATAGCAATAATAAAGAAAACTGTAAAATCCAGAGCCAAAATCCTGATGTGGTTCAGTGTGGTTTTGCTTTAAATCAAATTTCTGAGGCTGCTGAGGCTCAAATTGTACTATTAAACAAGATGTGTCGTCCCACCCTACCTCATTTTCCCATTTCAAATAGAAGATTCAAGATTCAACCCATCTAATAAATAGCACCTTCTGTAAAGTCTTGGAAAAGCCTGTATCGGCTGTGTGTATATGAAAGAAAAAGTAAATGCCCTCCAGATTTGCTAACATGTAATTTCAGAAAAGGTTCAATCTTTACAGATATTTAGATGGTGACCACCTTTGCTTTTCTTTCAGACATCAGCCTGGTTTGACAAAACTAGATTTCCCTCAAGATTTTTTCCATATGTTGAGAGGGGAATATTTTTTTTTTCCTTTCTCATACCTATTTCAAAAAAGATAATTGCTTTGTTTATTTTTCGGTGCCTTTGGCAAAACTGTGAAAAGTGGAAGTGAGCAACAGTTGTCTTTTAATAAGGAATCAACTAAGAACTCTTAAAGTCTTATTTTAGCTCCTGTCCTCTAATTTTTCAGCTATTTCCATATAAGAAAAAACTCAATACCTAGTCTCTCCCTACTACCTTGAGGACCTTTTGGTTAATTTCAAATCTGACAATGAGGTAGAGATTTCAAGGATATTAAGTTTCCACAAATGTTGTAAAAATGTGTCCAGCCAGAGAAAACAAGACTGCAGCCATAATATTTGTCACCAGGAAATCCACACATAATAAAGACTATTACAACAAGTTCTCATAGTTTGCAGTTTATTTGACATTGGACAATCCAGAAATGGCACCTGCGACCTCAAGAACATGGACATCAGCACTTTGTTGCTCATTATCCTAATGTTCCCCAGGTCGGATCTGCAGTGATCACAAATGAGATACAGGAAACATAGAATCATAGAAACATAGAATCATTTAGGTTGGAAAAGACCCTTAAGATCATCCATTTAACCTAACACTGCCAAGTCCACCACTAAACCCTAAGCACCATGTTCACATGTCTTTTAAATACCTCCAGGGATGGTGACTCAACCACTTCCCTGGGCAGGCTGTTCCAATGCTTGACAACCCTTTTGGTGAAGAAATTTTTTCCTAATGTCCAATCTAAACCTCCCCTGGTGCAACTTGAGGCCATTTCTTCTCATCCTAACACTTGGGAGAAGAGACCGACCCCCACCTTGCTACAACCTCCTTTCAGGTAGTTGTAGACAGTGATGAGGCCTCCCCTCAGCCTCCTCTTCTCCAGGCTAAACAACCCCAGTTCCCTCAGCCGCTCCTCATCAGACTCGTGCTCCAGACCCTTCACCAGCTTCGTTGCTCTTCTTTGGGCATGAAGTCACTTGGAGGACAGAGTTCATGATGTCTCACTTTCTACCTGTCTGAGTGCTTCCAGAAAGATGATCCTTGAACAGTAAAAGGGAATGATTGCTACACAGCTCTCCCATCCTTTTTCTTCCCATCTCCCCTTTGCCTTCTAAAATACAGCTTTCCATGAAAATATGTCTTTCCCAAGGGGAAAACTAATGTACTTCTACTACTGGTGTCAAATGGGCCAGCTCTCTTTGAATTTGGTTCATGCCAAGGAATATGCTTTTTCAGTGTCTGGCAGTTTGGCCAGAGAGACGCAAGGCTTCCATGTTGCTTGTCAGGAAAACTTTGTTCTGGGGGGTTTAGAGGGTTGTTGTTTTTTTTTTTTTTTTTTTTTTTCCTCTGCTGGAGAAGTAGCCACAGTGTAAATTCTGACTGTACATCGCATTCTGCTGAAGAATATGGTTCCCATTATCAGAGAGTACTGCTTATTATTACACTGGGCTTTGCAGTTTCTTTTTTTTTTTTTTACATCAAATGATTATACATCAAATATTTTTCACACCAGGCAGGGCTGACAGCTTTTGCCCTCAGGAAATCTTCTTTCTTTCCATTTTATGATCCTTTTTTTTTCTTCTTTTTTTTTTCCTTTAATACACATAACTGTTTCACAACACAGGGAAGTCTCTTATTTCAGCTGGTTCATACACTTTAAAATGTTTATCTAGCAGGCCAGTAAGTGTCAGAGAAAAAGGGACAAAGCAAAGACATGCCATGAAAGACGAATGAAAAAGGGGTGTTCAAGTATTAAGGCCCAGATTTGCAAGGGTATTCTCATGTTGATGGATACTCATCATGGATCTGGGGTTATGTCCTCATGTGACATATCAGATATGTATTCTTATAGTAAAATTGTAGAAACCATCAAGATAGTAATTAATTCCACTTAAAAACTTTTTTTTCCTAACTTTTAGACCAATTTAATGTTTTTCAAAAAAACAAGAAATGTGAACGCAATGTTCCTCAATGAAAATTCAAAGTTTGGAGATTCTGGCTGTGAAGCTTTCATGGAGTCATATGTCCCATTTTCAACTGAGAAAATGAATCATCAGGAGATACTTTTCAGCTGGCTGAATTAGCTGTCCGCATGATGACTATGGCTCCAACACTGGAACCTACCAGGTCAGTAGTACGCCAAAAAATCCTTACCCTCAGCTTTTCACAGTATAGAAATTCATGCCGGTTATGTGTATAACAGGACATAGTCTGATGATTTACCAGCTTCCAAAAAGAAAATAAACAACAAAACACCAACAAGAAAAACTAGGTGAGATTTTCAAAGGAACCTTTTGATCCAAGGAAAATGTGGCTTAAGGCAGTTGATGTTGAGTTCAACTCTGCACCAGGATAACAATTGCATGTGTGAAGCTACAATATGATGTCTCACCATGACCTTGCAAGTCCACAAAGATGCTTGGTATGTTACTTCTCAAGGATTATTGGTTCATTAACGTTAAACAATGTCATGACTCCTAGATGTGTTGATATGACATACTTGCTGTTACATCATTTTGTTAGCCGCAGTCTGTTTTCCTCTGCTTAGATTTTCCTCTTCATCTATTATCTCCTCAAAGGGAAGAATAAATTGTTAAAAACAGAGTGCTCTCCAGAAACAGATTTTTTTTTTTTTTTCCACATGGCATGAGGTGTGTGCCAACCTCAGGAGCCATATGAGGGTCTTCATCTGTGCCATAGTTCCCTCTTTATTCTCAATTTCATATTCCGCTTAATTTATTCTATTCGCATCCTTGTCCCACTGCCAGCTAAATTAGTAATAGAGCCAGATGGATAGGAAAAAGTCCTCGAACGCAAAGCAATAAATGTCCTGTTTGAAAAGTTGTATCACGACTAGTCTATCTTTAGGATTTAAAGAAGGGGTAAAAGACAAGGTCACACAACCAGTGAGATTTGAGAACGAGTCATGAATAATTGCTTGTACGCATACCAAAGCAAATTGATAGATAGGAAAAAATTCACGCAATGCCTAAGTGTGGCAGTAAAAGCTATTCTTCAGAAAACAAAGAATTCAAATGAAATAAGCCATGGATAGTATGTAAAAAAAGAAAGAGGGAGAGGTAGAAAAGAGAGGGAGGGAAGGGAAGGGAAGGGAAGGG
>NW_009206177.1:0-6479 GCF_000690835.1 Fulmarus glacialis | reverse complement strand
TACCTGGAAGGAGGTTGTAGCGACGTGGGTGTTGCTCTCTTCTCCCCAGTAACTAGCGATAGGACAAGAGCGAATTGTGCCAAGGGAGGTTTAGACTGGACATTAGGAAAAACTTCTTTACTGAAAGAGTGGTCAGGGCTTGGAACAGGTTGCCCAGGGAAGTGGTGGAGTCACCATCCCTGGAGGTATTGAAAAGACGTGTAGATGTGGCGCTTACGGACATGGTTTAGTGGGCATGGTGGTGTTGGGCTGACGGTTGGACTCGATGACCTTAGAGATCTTTTCCAACCTTAATGATTCTATGATTCTATCACAAAGGAGCTCTACAAGACAGAAAAAGTCTCCTACTCTTCACCTACAAATCTATGTTAGGATAGAGTCAGGAGAGCCAACTAAGTAGCTCTTCTTTATCTGCTTCCTGGCCTGAAAATTCTGGCACAGGAGGTGGTGAAAAGTACAAGGATAGGATGTGGAGTCCTACGTGCAAAATTATTCAGCCCTACATTGCTCTGATAAAATTTAACACATAATATCAGTACTTATGCTGCTGCTGTGTGTTTGATGAAACTGTGTATCAGACAGTAGGCTGGGTCTCAGAGGCATGAAATACTTGTCTAGCTGAGGAAGAATACAGTCAAATAAACCCGGTTCTCACTGAGTGGCCCAGAAGTGCCCTTCCTTTTTTTTCTCTACACACAACAGGACTGTGATTCTTGTTGGTATCTGGAAGCAGTGGGAGTAAAACATGACTAATTGGCCAGTAAAAGAATAATACAGAAATCAAGAACAAGTTTATGCAATCTATAATTGTTATGATTTCAGCTTAGCACTGTTTCACAGAATCCAAGTTGACAGAAAACTAGTCCACATTTTCTTGAAATCTGAAGAATGAAAAACTATTCTGCAATGTCTGGTTTATTTTTTCTAAAGCATCCTGTTCCCCACACTTTTTGATCATGCAAAGCAGCACTCGGTAAGCACTATTCAAAACAGTAGATACAGAACAGACTGGACTATCAAATTCTTACTGATACTGATGAGCGTTTACTCTCATGACTATTTTATTTCAATGGAAAACTTTCTGTTGACTTCAGTTGTCTTTGAAACAGAATTGTGTACCTTAGAGAACACCCTATCATCCTGATTAATAATTAAATGAATCCATACAGTACTTATTCACTGACAGTTCTCTATTTGGAGGTCCAGAGGCATCAATAATGAAAACTCCTCTGTAGTACTGGTGAAGCTGTCAGCAGCAGATGTTGAAGATTAGGCAGCCATAAGAAAAGAAATAAATACATAAATAGGATTGTTTACATATGAACTGTATGTAGGTCTATCAATGATCAGGAGAACTACCTCCCCCTAACCTTCATTTCTCCCAGCTATCACCAGAGGAAACAGTAGCAAACAATCTTCACCAACAGGGGCGATGGCAGCAGATGTCACAACTGGCAATAGCAATTTCTGGCTATACACCACAGTTCAGAAACTCTGACTTCCCGGTAACATACTAAACAGAAGTCAACCAATTTCAAAACACCCCCAAGGGAGGCAATAGAACTGCCTAAAATAGTAGCTATACACCAATTCAGCTCTAGGATTCCAAAACTTTCTATGGAAAAGTGACATAACCATCTCAGTAACTGAACCACAGCCGTCAAGACAGATTCAACAGCTATGTGCATCTCTGAAAAATGGAAGAGAGAAAACAGTTAACTTACAAACTCCTCATAGCTAAACATTCTACATCATTCTAGGTGGATTTTACTACCTGAAGACAAATACACACAAAAAAAATGATATTTAATTATTTTACATTGTGTAGACTAATACATAAGCTAAACAAAATATATAGGTCAGACTCCTCTCTCCAGGCCAGTTTCAAGAATTTGTTCATGCAAGACTGATCCACACAAACCACCTTAGAAATCCTCCAGGCTTCTTCACCATCACTCTCTTCTCCCAAGAACTAAACTGCAAATGATAATAGTTGCTACTTCTGGAGCTGTGTAACACCCTCTTTGTATCATTCTTTAAACTGTTTATTTTTCTTTAATTAAAAATCTCAGCTTCCTTTGACAAGGCGAAAACAGAAGACGACAAGGGACAAATGGAAGGGAAAAGATAGTTAAATGCACTTGAAAAGAAAGACTGCTCACAGGCAAGCTATTGACCAAGATGGATTAAGGTAAAGAAAAAGACTGAAGTCTATGCTTCTCATCCTCAATCTCCCATCTGTCTTAAAGACTACGTTCCTGTAACTCTGGATTCCCCATTTCAGATCACTGCAAACCCAGGATTCTTCCAAAAGCACTCTACCTTACTTTTGTGCCCATTCCTATGTGCAATCAGCCTTCTACTAAAACATCATAAAGCCAATATGGACTTTTTCAAACGAGAAAAGTCTGTCAAAGGTTAAGAGTACTTACTGTTCAATCCAGACCTCCATTTTATGACAGTTCTGAACATACAATGAACGACTTCTGCCATGACTATGACTAAAGCTTTTGTACACAAGGCAAGGCAAGGCTGACATGGCAGTGACAACACCTAGCACACCTTCTATTATTTGGCCCAGATCAAGTAACCTTTGAAAAGATTAGAAAATATTCTAGACTCATTCCCTCATCACTCTCCTTGACCACCGTATCTGCTTGCTTGTTAAACTCATTCTCAGTGGTGCCACAAAACTGTATTAGCAAAATCTCCCAACTCAAGTAGAAGTACAAGGTGACTAAAATAAAGCTCCAATCTTAGTCCTTCTTCCCATTGCTCCAGATAGGTCACCCTTGTGTAGTCCCATCCAACCCACCCCTTCCCCCCAACCCCATTCTCTGTGTTCTGCCAATTATATCATATCCTTTCACCCTGGTCCTCATGCTTGGAAAAAGCCTTCAAATCCCATCAAACTCAATATCCTCATAAGTAATTTGATTCAAAGTAGGTAGATTTCTGCGAACGTAAATAAAAATTCTGCTTGAGGTTTTCTGAATTCTGGAAGAAACACAGTTCTCTTTCCTCCTGGTCTAATCCCATCTCAAACAGATCCCCCATGGAATGATTATTCCATAACTGCCCGCTTCAGAGTTTGTCACTTTTTTCTCTACAGCATCTGATGTTAGACACTAACAGGGGGCAAGAGTGTAATTTGGATCATAAGCTGGTTAAGGCAGAAGCCTAACTACAAACCAGGCAGTAATAACCTGCTCTCACATTCAATTCTTCCTAAACAGAGTCTTACAAAAGCAATCTACACTCTCTTTTTACAGCACTGGGGCATTTGGGGCATGAAAATTTAAAAAAAAAAAAAAAAAGGATAATAAAGAAAAAAAAGAAGGAAAAAAAAAGAAAAGAGAAAGGGAGATCTGGAGTAACAACAACGTGGAAGTGTTTGTGGTTAGGAGGAACACATTGAGTTCCATCTAAAACAAAGAATTCATCCCTGAAGTTATACCCAAGAACTGCAAGTCCTGACTAAACAAACAAATAAATACACAAGCAGACTCTTCTTCCATGCCTTCATCTTCTATGAGTGTCTGGTACTCAATTATTCATCTTTCAGTGCTTGGTAACCAGAATGAAAACATGGGTCAAAGTGGCCAATGTGAAATCTTTTATTTTCTAGCTGTATTACAAAAGCACCATCAGCACAAACCACACTTACTGTGTAACATTTCAACAGTGAATAGAGACAAGAGGGAGATTTCACCGAAGAGACAGACAGAAATGCAATGCGCTATGACTAACTTTCAACAGATCTTATGGAGGAGTCAAATATCCTCCATATGTACAATATCATCTATACTTATGCCTGGCATTGGACCTCAACTTTGAGATGAAAATAAATCCTAACAAGGACACATATAATTATGATCCATTTTTTTAAATCAAAGATATTTCCAAAGGAAAAAGCTTAACTGTGATGTTTTGCCACTGATTTTGATATGCATCTATATGTAAGATGTTAGGAAAAAATCTGTAAAGACCACTCGGTCAAAGACGCATCTGTTTGCTGAATACGTTCACATCAGGTTACCAAACACAAAGATTTCAACACTCTCAAACAGAAGGCGCTCACCTATTCCCAATACTGCGTGACTGTTCCTCTGTCATACCGCCTTCCCTACCGAATTTCTATGACATTTCCTGGTTCACCTAAGCTGTCCCAGAGAGCACCACTGCGGCACAGAAATACCATGAATCGCAAGAAGACATCTGATATCTGTGATATCACATGCTGGGATACTGCCAGTGAACCACAACATGCCAAAAGGATTTCACAGAGGAAAAACGGAATTATGAAAGACTAGCTAAAGGCTCATCGTCAACTGGTTTTTAATACTTCTTTCTGAAAATACGCTACCTCCTAGAGTTTCCAGAAGCCTTAGTAATTACTGAAATTGGAATGGCCCAAATAAAACAAAAAAGTATCTTTCAGCTCGTTTAGAGTGTGCTTTTGACAACATGCCAGAGCCAGTTTCCCTTCTTCTTGGGCTGCATATTTTATACTAAATGGTATAAAAAGTATATACTATTCTATACTAGGAGTTTTCTATCCACACTTTAAGAACAGGAAAACAGAGCTGCAAAGGCATAAGATTTGAGACCAGTGATGATAAAAGAATACTTTTACCATTATTTTTAAATAGCTGACTGAATTTTAGGCTGGAAATACCCTGTAAAGCACATGCTGAATGTCCTTTTAGCCTGAAACAAAAGCAGAAATCAATACATGGCTGCTTTTCATTTTTGCTCAGCCGTTTACCTTTAAGAGATCGTTTTCGGGCAAGTCCAATAAACACTCACATTAAGAAAGCGTACATGATGCAACTACTTTCTACTGGCATATTATAGAAATGACAATAATGCCATCCCTTGCCTTCCCCCCAAAAAAAACTCTCAAAGAACATTTTGCCAAAACTCTGCAGGAGTTTCTGTTTGGGAAAGAATAATACAGAAGAAAAGAATTAAAAAAAAAAAAAAAAGAAAAGAAAAAAAAAGGATATAAGCCAACTGAGTACGTAGTCTGACAAAATAATTATACCAGAATTCAGTAACAATTCCTACAAAAAAAAAAAATATTTTGCCCTAAAAGCATCTAGATTTAACGCCAACAGAGTATTACACATTACTTTGCACAAAACAGATACAACATAAGAAGAGTAGCGTCATAAAACAGTTTACAAAGACCACCTGCAAGTGAGGCAAGCAATTAAAAACTACAGACACTCAAACTCCAAGTATATTATCACAAGAAAGGACATTTACAATAAAGTAGTAGAGGAAGCATACATCAAATATTTTAACAATAAATGTACAGTAATCATTAGTGAAATTAATGAATGGCTAGCACAGATGCAGCTGATCACATTAACACTGAGAAAAGTGTATCTTGCCTCCTGCCTCCGTTTGTCTTACAAGTAGATGGTTAAAATATTTGTACTAAACAGTCTGGGAGCTGCGGTTTTTTTCTGTAGCAAGTGTATTTTATTGTGCAGGAACACCAACCACAACATGCTAACATCACCATGATGTACAAAAAGCACAAAGACCCCTACATGTAAGCTCCAGCTTAATAACTGTGTTGACTTCAATACATAGTATTTTAGATAGTCACTGAGAATCTTTAAATGTCTGCCTACTTGTTTCAGTTTTGCAATAGGAGTATTAACCCACTACTGCCTTATTTCTTCAGATGCAAAAAAACCCAAATTATTTTCATACTGATCTTCCATTCCTTCAAGAACTCTAACCAAATAGCGCTATTCTACAAAACAGTGAAGTTAAATAATAAAACTAAACTAACTCAGAAACATTTTTCAATTATGTAATGAATCTGGTTACACCGTATTAACTAATGATTCATTGGCGAATATCTAATATTTAGTATCCAGAATTAGGTACATAACTGAAACAGTTTTTTAGAAAAATACAAAACACTATACAGATTAACTGGCTCATATTTTTAAAGCATAGGTTGTTTTGTTTTGTTGGGTTTTTTTTACATCAACCTGCTACAAAGTAATCCCACTGAAAAAAGGGATAGCCAACCTCTCATTTTGTCCAGATCAAAAAACAATAATAAAATACTTTTTTTCCTTTACAGTTCATACCAAGTTTGCTAAAGCCAGCCAGTTACATAACACTTACTTTGACTTATGACCTATTTGCTCACTGCTCATACAAAAATCATCATAAATGATGGTCTGAGCATCCATTACATGCTAGGAACATAGTGCATTTTTAAAAGTGCTGTTTTTCTTCCTTTTAATTTAGAACTATAGATAAAGGCAGCTGTGACGATCATCTAAAATTTACACTATACAGGTACGCTTTGAAATCATGCAAAATTAAAATGGCACTCTCTTCAAAAATAGTGTGTACCGAGTACTTCGAAATATTTAAGAAAAATTAATCCTTTTTCCATCACTCCAGAATTCACAGCAGGAAATTAAAGTGCTAAAAAAAAGGGGGGG
>NW_009206176.1:0-920 GCF_000690835.1 Fulmarus glacialis | reverse complement strand
GGTGGGGGTTAGGAGGAGGGGGAAGGGTCAAGGAGACAACACGATTTGGGTTAGATGGACAGACAGACGGCGTTGACCAAGGTGAGGGTGTTGGAGGCTGGGATGGAGGGACAGACGGACGTGGGCAACGAGGTGAGGGTGGACAAAGGTTGACACGCAAGAGGATGCACCAAGAGGGATGGACAGACGGATGGGGTCAAGCAAAGTAAGGGTTGGGCTCAACGTTCTACAGGTGGGGTGGGACAGACAAACGGACGCATTCAAGAGAGCAAGGACGTGATGGATTGGGGTGGACGCCCAAGGATGTGATGGATTGGAGTGGACGGACAGACGGACACCATCAACCACGTCAAGATGGGTTGGGTTCAATGATCAAGGAGCTGCAACAGGTTGGGTGGGACAGACAGAAGGACACACTCAATGGGACACTACCGGGTTTAACACCCAGGGGAGGGCCCCAGGAGACCTGATGGATTGGGGTGGATGGACAGACGGACACCATCAACCACGTCAAGATGGGTTGGGTTTAATGGTCAAGGAGCTGCAACAGGCTGGGCGGGACAGATGGACAGATGCACTCAAGAGAGCAGACTAAAACCAACGCTCAAGGACCTGATGGATTGGGGTGGACAGACAGATGGACACCATCAACCACATCAAGACAGGTTGGGTTCAATGGCCTTGGGTGGGACAGACAGACAGATGTGTTCAACGAGGTGAGATTGGGCTGAGTCAATGCCCCAGGAGACCTGATGGATGGGGGTGGACGGACAGATGGACACCATCAACCACGTCGAGATGGGCTGGGTTCAAATCAAGGAGCCGCAACAGGCTGGGTGGGACAGACAGACGGATGTACTCAACAGGGTGCGGCTGGGCTAAGGCCAATGCTCCAGGAAACCCGATGGATTGGGGTGGAC
>NW_009206175.1:2982-12460 GCF_000690835.1 Fulmarus glacialis | reverse complement strand
CCCCCGCCCCCAACAAAGAACCCATTCTGTACATCCAGAAAAAGAGAAAGACCTATGTTATTGAATTCATGTTTCCAACAAGTCATCATCCCAGATACGTATCCGCGCTTCGGACTCCAGCTGGGATACATTTCTGCACAGCAGTTTGGAATGTAAACTTGCATCACCTACCAACAGCCGTAAGATGGATTTAGGGAAGATTAGGTTTTTTTCCGTTGGGCTCACTTCTATTCCTCTAAGGTGTTTCAGTGATGTTTGAGAAGGGAAACACAATATAGAATGAGTCTGGATGTACAGATTTGCAAAATAAGCATATAAAACTAGTTGTCCTGTAAGAGCTAGCGGCCTATAGTCTCCTTCTAGTTAGTAGGGTGAAACAGGTGCTTCTGCAGAGTGATTAATTCTATCACAAGACAAGCCTCTAAGGCAGACAGGATGACTCATGTTTGGGGAGAGGAGGAATCATCTCTATTACTTGTAGCGGGTGCCTAGGCAACTATTTTAAACTCAATGACTACCTTTTCAGGTAGCTAAAATTAGGTAAGATGAATTACATCTGAGATGCAGAATAAATATACCAACAAACAAGCTCATCAGGGAAATGCTATATAATCAAAAGGTTATTCAAAACTTCTTCCGAAAAGATGAGTATAAATATCCAGTACTAGAAATTGTCCCTGACATGAAAACACCCAAGCTTTTCCTATACCTTTTCTGTTTCATACACAGAATTAAGCAACATGGGAGATTTTTTCATACAGTAGTTTTCAGCAGAAATATATGTGCATGCAAATTCAGTACAAAAATAATTATGCAAAGTATGCAGCATTTATGATAGAGTTGATTGGTTTTTTTCCTTTTGAAAAGGAGATAATATAATACTCCTCCAGTGCAGGGAAGGAGGATTTATTCCTAACTAGAATCCCTTACAAAAATGACATTATTTTTACCTGTTCTTTAGTTATGTCTGTGTATTAAAATGTAAGAATTCAATCAAGTGAGTGCTGAATGACAATATGAACAAATCTATTCTCCATAATACAATTATTTTTAAAAACATTATTTTGTTTTCAGCTAAGAAGTTGTATATTAATAAACATGCAAGTAAGAAGGCGGATGTTAATAAATATGCAAGTATAAAATGAACAATAATCATAGAGAATTAATTATTCAGGTCGGAAGGGACCTCAGCAGGTTTTCTTATACAACGTCCTGATCAAAGCAGATCAGGATGATCTGCTTCAGCTAGATGATCAACCTTCAGACCAGGTTGTTCAGGGCTTTGTCCAGTTGGCTCTTGAAACATCCAAGAATGAGGATCCTACAGCCTCTCCAGGCAATCTCCTCCACTGCTTAATTACACTTCCAGTGAACTTTTTTCCCCCTTTAAGTCAAGTCAAAGTATCTCCTCTCAATTAATGAGTCACCCTCCAGCCATACACCTCAGCGAAACAGCCTCCCTCGGTCTTCTTGCTAACTTCCTCACAGATACAAGCAGGTGGTTGCTAGGTCCCCCTAAGGCATCTCTCTCCCAGGCTGAACAAGCCCCATTTCTCAGCCTCTCCTCACAGAGCAAGTGCTCCTGCCGCTGACCAGCCTGGGGGCCCTCTGCTGAATTTAACCCAGTTTATTGATGTCTTTCCTGTATTGGGGTGTCCCCCAAACCTGTGCATGGTACTCCAGGCATAATCTAATGAGCGCTGAGTAAAAGTGAATAAACGTTTCCCTCGATCTACTGCCTGTGCTCCTATTAATGCAGCCCAGGATGCTGTTGGCTGCCAAGGCATCCTGCCGGCTGACACTCAGGTTGCTGTCTACCATGACCTTCAGGTCTGTTTCAGCAGAGCTGCTCCCCAGCCAGCGAGTGCCCAGGATGTACCGATGGCGGGAGTCTGTCCATCTCAGGCTCAAGGCTAAGTTATTTGCCCTTGAGAGCTTCACAAGGTTGCTGTTAGCCCTCCCCTCAAGCCTGTGTAGGCTCTTCTGAATGGCAGCCAGGCCTCCGAGTGCTTTGATGGCACCTCACAATTTGTCATCATCCATAGACTTGACGAGAGTGCCTTGCATCTCCTCCTCCATGTCACTGATGAAGAATTAAACAAGACAAAGGCACAGGATACACCCCTTGGTCTGACGACCCAGCCAGTTTTTCACCCATCTAGTAGACCACTCATCTGGGATGTAATGTCCCAACCTGAATACAAGGATGCTGTGGCAGCCTGTGCCAAAGCCTTTCTAAACTCCTTCACTGAAAGTTTTTGGGTAAACTAGAGAGCTATTACATAGGATGGAAGGTCCCTTCGTGAGTGACTAATTACATAAGAAAGAACAAACAAAAGCAAAGAGAGAGTAAGCTCTTCCTTTAGCGAGCCTGACAGATTCACGGAGATAGCTGGGTTGCGACCTGGGGTGTTTAACATATTCCTACTGCTCATTCCCTTTTCTGGATCGCAGGAGGTGATGAAAGTTGCTAATGATACTAAATTGAAAATTAGGGAGAACTGCAGAGGACCTTACGAGACTGAATGGGCAATAAACAGCAATAGCTCGCCTGCATCTTGAATACCGTGAGCAGCTCTGGTTTCCCTTCGTTAAAAGGATACAGCAGAATTGGGAAGGCAGAGAAGGACAACAAAAGGCAAACAATGGCCCCCACGTAGGGATCAACAAAGCATGCCAGAACTCTTTGGTCCAGAAAAGACAGGGCTGAGGGAGAGAATGAGAAAACTCTCTAAAATCCTGGGTAGGGTAGGACAGGCAGGGTGAATTAGAACAAACAGGGACAGCATGTGAAGTGAGCAAGTGGTAAGTTCCACACAGACAAAAGGAAGGGGCTCTCGTACATCACTCAGCTGTTGGAAGTCCTTGTGAAATGATCTGGCAGTTGCTAAATGTGTACGTGGTTTCATGTGAGAAAAATGCACTGAGATTACTAAATAAACACACAGAGCCACAGCTTCTGAAAAGTCCTTGAGGCTGGTACTGTGGTAAAAAGATATGTGATGTGCATTTGCCTTGTTCAGATCTTCCTTTCTGATCATCTGTCCTTGGCCGCTGTTAGGGACAGGACAGTGGGCTAAATGGACCCTCAGTCTGATCCAATACCTAATTTTTTTATGTTGACTTCTCACAATACCCAATTCAAAAAAACCTACACTAAAGGTGTCTACTGCCGTTCGAGAGGCCTTTGGGCAATCCTGCCTGCACTCCAGGTGGCACTCCAAGAAGCCTCTTGTAGGTCCTGTATCCCATCTGCTATGCCGGAACCGCAAATACTAAGGGCGACTCAAGTGGCACAGGCACCTATGTCGAGGTAACTAAATTGAGCCCTCCATTCCTAGAACACAGTGAAATAAGAGAAAAATGCCATATAAAGAGCTTAATACAGGGAAAATTTACATATTTTTCACGGAAAATGATTGTTTTCACAGTACACACCTAAATCAAAGAAAATTTATTACACCAGAGCTTGCTATGGAAACAAGACATTTATTTTTACTCCATGGTGTGGAGATAAGGAATGGACTTTGTGCATAACAAAAGGATCACTTCAACCCCTCCGTGGCTGCAAGTTAATGAACTATCGAAAGCCACAAAGGCTCAAAAAGAAATCATATTAACCAAATGGACAAAAGCCACATGAGCTCATGAACAGACGTCAAATTGAGCAACAAGAATATGAAAAAAAAGAAAAAGTAACCTTGATACTGGCAAGCATGTTGACTTAACTTCAGGACTATGCTAGTGATAAATTGATCTATTTTGAGCAAGGGGACAAAATTTCTATCAAAGTAAATTCAGATGACTAAATCTTCTTTTTTAAAGGGTCTGACAGGGAACTTGAATATCATTTTGGAAACATCCCACATAGTTATACAGTTTGCTAGATTACTAATTTAGAATTACTTCTTATAGAAACCATGTTGCTTGAACAAAACATCTGTAAATTCAAGAATACTTGGAAAAATACTGTTTCAAAATTGTGCTTCATTTCTTAAGTTATTACTAAATCTCTGTAACTTCAAAAGAATCACTTGACTTTCACGCTCTCATTTTGTTAAAACAAATTTTTTCCTTTTCCTATTTAGACGTGCAATATAGCCAGCATATAGGAGCAGATCCATGATCTACTAACAAATGCTAGGTGGTACAAGTGCACAAAAGGGAAGCAAAAAAGATTCCCAAACACATAAAGCCCGAAGAATTTCAGAAATGGCCAGTAAAATACTCAGAATTACTGGCAGGAAGCAATGGAGCATGGCCAGAGCACACACTGAGTGAATCAAAGTTGCTTTCTTCAGAAGGGCTGGTGTTCAGGAGTTACAAGGCAAAACGCCGTTAGTCTGTAACATTAGACAAGCACACCGACTGGAACAATCACACATTATTAAGCTCTATTTGAGCTCTTTCTGTACAACAAATCCTTAACTTTCTGTTCAATATTTTATTTTTGTGTTCAGGTGCGACTGCATTTGAAACACATACTGTAGGATGATGTATGTAATTTTTAAAAAAATCAGGATAATTTTTGAAATTAGGACTGGATAGCTTGAAACTAAGGTCCAAAACAAGAAATTTGCAGCAAAAAGAAATGTAAATAATATTCATAACACTTAAAATTCTACTTTTACATTGCACTTTCAGGGTAAGTAGAATTATATATACACAGAGTACAAATAAGAAACTGATTATACCATGTTATTGAGAATACTGATTTAAATTGATAGTTGTAATGCCAAAGGTTTCTTCAGAACTGAGGTTTTGCTTTACTATTTACATGAAGAATTTTTATACTAAAAATAATAATTCTCTGAGCATGAAGGTAATTGAGCACACCTAACTTACACAACAGATTCCAGAAAACCAGACTCCTCACCATTTCTCTTTAAAACTCTACTGCATTACAAAGCTTCTGCCTATCTGAGGTAGCCCATATCCAGTACGAAGGAAGCAGCTGTGTTCACCGAGCAAGAAAGCTGTTCTGTCTGCAGTCAGTGAACCTGTGGCCTCTTGAAGAAGATTGTTAGAGAAGTGCATCAGGATCAACAGTGGTGCACAGTCTGCCACCTGCTCTGTATTGTTCTACACATACATTCATCAACATCTGCCAACCGATAAACGATGGTCAGCTAGATCCAAACTACTGGAATGAAAATTAAAAAACACTCCATTATCAGAGCTTTGAATTATTCCATTTCTTATGAAATTCTCCTCCTGCCCACACGCCAGACAACTCGCTATAAGAAAAAAAAAAAAATCATTGAAGAGAGGTGATACTGCAATGATTTACACAGCTATAGAATTGGTACTGCATGAATTCTCTCTTCTGGAACAAGATTTTTAACTCATGAACAGTTTGAAGTACGAAAACAGGTACATCAAAAGACGCATACCAAAGATGATGCGTAACAAAGATGAGTACATGCAATGAAGCCTTATTATAAAGCTAAGCTTTACAAAAGCCTATTATAAATGTTTTGTAATGCATTTAGAGATATGCGTACTATTATTTTTCTTAATTGAATACAATTTGCAATGCAACACGACAATGGGCTGCTTCAAAACACTTTCCTTTTTTTTTTGGTGACTTTGTTAAGAAAAAGAGAAAATAAAAACCACTCATTTTACCATGCTTATTATTTGCTTATTGGCATTGACAGTGCTTTCTTACCCTTTATAACTACAAGCCCTGAGATCAGCTGGTTAGGCAGACTACATTGAACAGAAAAGAGAATTTCAGCAAAGCACACATAAAAATTGGCATAATGGAAAAAAGATGAGTGATTTTGGAACATCTTCTCTAATACTGACCTCCAAAACCAACATGAAGCAGTTACCTTAGAAAAATATAAATACCACAAAGTACTGCAAGTTGTGCAGAAGTCTTCTAAAGATAGATTCTTCCCCAGATATCAGATTTTACTGTAAAACTTATTATACACTTTTATTTTGAACAGTGAATTCTCTGTTTCTGTGAGCTGACAAAGCACCACACTAGTTTAGAAAACCTTCATATACATTTTAAAAAAAATTTCCTTTGTTAGTAAATGTGTACCTGTACGTAGCAGCAATTTTTCCAGTCCAGGTAAAGAACGGTTCTGTTACATTCAGAGTTAAGGTTTGTACAAACATTGTCTGAACTTCAAACCTCATTTTTCTGCACCGATTTTAACGTGTGTGTTATATTTACTAGCACATAATGATCCAGAAAACATTGATGTTCACAGCCATAAGAATAAAGCTAATCTCCAACATGAGTAACAGCAACTAGATCTGAGGGAAACGTCAGGAAATCAGTGTTACTAGAGATCAAGAAAAACGATACATAGCTCACTTGAAAAGAACTAACTAATATGTAATTAGCAACGATCAGGAGAATAGCTAATGAAGTCTAGGATGTCAACAGTTGTAATCTAATGTCTTCAGATATTAAGACAAGAACATTACTGGACAGAAATTCATATCGTTCTGTATGCTGAAATTGTACTTCAAGAACCTAAAGGAAGTGCTTACAAAGTCAATTTTTGGTAAAAATCAATCAGTCCAGAAACTGTAGAACTGTAACAGAGTCCACCTGGGAAGTCTGTCAGGTCTGCTTGGAAACCATACGCCAAATAAACCATTTACTGAAGTAACGCAGTACTTATTACCGCCGTGAGGTGACTTGCACTTAGTGTGGTCAACAGATTGTCACAAGACAGAGAGAAATAATGAAATTACTATTGACAGCAGCCAGTCATTTTGAAAGTAGCTAATGAGACCAGGCAGAAAGCAGGACTGGTTAGACCAATAAACAATGGAAGATTTCCACCAAAGCTGACACACAGAGGCCCAGAAAAGTGCCTTCCTACTGAAGACAGAGCTGAAGCAGGATGCTGTTGAGGAAATTGGCATCTGAAAACAATTTCTAGACTGTTAACCAAGAGACTGAAAGACAAATCAGAGAAGGAATGGGAAGCCATAGAAGATGATCTTGGCACGTTGGCTCATATCCTTTCAGTGCAAAGGATCCACACACATTCAAGTTGGAGAAAACCACTGAAGAACAGGGATTTGTCTGTGTCCCTCCAACAGTGAACAAGATGCACTTCCACAAAAGCTTTGGGGTTTGCTTTGACTCCAAAATGTTCATTATGCTGAGTATTTTCTTAGGGAAATGCTGAGTTGTGGTACGTTGGGTAGACATCCACCGTTATCATTCACTATGCAGCGAGAACCTCATTTACCTTTACGAAAAGCATGCTAGTTTTCATGCATTCATCTTCAAGGAATATTTAATCTCCAAGTATCTTTCTCAATGAAAATAATTAACAACTGCAAAGTCTAGTGCTTCGATTAAACGTTTTTGAAACATTTAGCACTTTTAAACAGTTGCGAGGCAGACCCGGTGAAATACAGTATGTGATAACGCTATTTTAGCTATCTATAGGAAATCACTTCTCCGGCTTCTTTAGTGCAATTCTAGTATTTCCCTTTTCTCCATCATTAAGACTGATAAAAAGAAATCATTTTCCTTTTCCACCCTCTTTCACACCCGGGTGATATAGATGAGTCACGTAATTTGCGCAAAATTCCATTTTCCAAGGTACCTTGTACATACCTTACATACCTTACTAGTAAAGAAGCTTGGCTGGGAGACAAATACTTTCTGCCCTTTTTTTTTTTTTTTTTAATTGCCACAAAATTATACCTCTGTCCTATACCTGGAATGAAATAAGATTCACTGATTCTTTATTTCACACTTCACAAGAACTATTTCCTCTTTTTAGAAAGGCTTCTCTATTATTACTTCATGGTTTGTATTTATAGAGCTTGTTTGGCTTTTGTTTGTTTGTTTTGTTTCTCCTTCCTCCTTTTCTTCATATAAACACATTCCTTTCTGCTTTTGATCTTTAACTGGCAATTCTTTATTCCACAATGATCCCACGTTCTCTCTGTTACAAACCTGTGTTTGTGAACTGCAGCCGTATTTTTACTTTTTCATGATTTAGCTATACCAGTGTCAACAGGTAATTGGCTTTATGAAGAAGGCCATTATCACCTTGTAGGCTAATAGTCCCTAATTAGTTGCATGATGCCCTTTTATGACGTCCCTTGCCTTGGCTGTCAGCTCGTGCATTGTGCCTTGCCCTCAAATCTGATAAATTTTCCTCCTTGGCTAAGATTACACAAACATTTAAAGTACAGAGTTGTCCTTAGCACAAAGAGTTAATCTGGTTTGGTTTAATTAGTCGTTTGTCACGTGCTTCACAGCCATCTTAGACTCAACCCAGAGAACAAGGAAGATCCTCAGAGGCTTTCAGCTGAGACTTCCTTTTAAGTTTTTCACCCATGGGGATGTCCGAGCCCATTTAGACCTCCACCATAGCAAGTTCAACTACACTGTCCCAGGTCCCTGCAAGTGTCGGGAGTTGGGGCTGCCTTTTAGATCTGCTTCACGGCATCACTATAATCTGCCATTTGCTTTTCATTTCAACAAGAGAGAGCTTAAACATAGACCTGCCTATCCTATCTTCCTTCTTCCAGATCTGATGTTTACCTTTCTCATCCTCCTGTATTTATTTCAGAATACTTCTGAAGTATGGAGGATATGCATCCCCTTTCTAAATGGCCTAAGTTACCTCATTATGCCTCTCCCGCATTCATAGTTTTTGTTTACCTTATTCAAAGGCCCACGTACATTTGCCCTTCCTATATACCTTCCCACAGAATTCTCCTCATCATTTTTACTTCAGCAATTAATGCCCCTCCCTTCAGCTTTGTACCTTCTTCTACATTGTCTCTCTTTATGCATAAGCTCATCCAACATCTGTAAGATCATCTAACATCCATAAGCAAAGTCACATCCAGTGACAGCAAGACATAAAAATGATTTCTAAAAAAAGATTCACACATTTTGCACTTATCCCAAGAAATAAGTTTCAGCATGATTAAAATTAATTCAGAGAGCCTGTCTCATTTTTCTCCTATGAAACTTAAAGGCAAGTATCACACTGTTCATTTGGTTAGGAATGGCACAAGCAAAGTTACAAAATCATTTCTAGTTTGACTTTAATAATTTTTTCTAAAACATTTCACTGTTATATGTAACACTGTGATGGTTCTCTGCCTGTGGGTGGCTTTAAAATTTCTCTGGCACTACTCTCTTATCCTTGTCCTTATAAAAGAATATGTGCTATCCACGTTTTATATAACTATAGATACTTTTATATGCTAACAGCTTGCTTTCTTCCCTCAGCATAAACTTTCTCCATGAGCTGTGTTTCAAGAAAAATAGAGATGGAGTATTGCTCATAGGTGCAAGCATAAACAAACATTTCAGGAAGACAAAAATGCATTAAAAAACAAACTTCAAAATTGATCAATTACGTGGCTCTCAATATACCCAGCACTATCACTGATATTTAAAGGGCAATGTCTCACATACAATGGATAGCAATGCTCCCTTTCAGAGGCAAATGCAAAAGGGGCGGGGGGG
>NW_009206175.1:0-2951 GCF_000690835.1 Fulmarus glacialis | reverse complement strand
GGGGGGGGGGGAGAAATCTTTCTTTGGACATAATGTCAATAGAAATAGAATAAGTCAGAGATTTTGCTTTCATTTTCTACTCTGTGCAACTCCAAGTTTCTTTACTGCCCTTGTCCAAACTCCAATGAACATTATGTTTTGATTTCTGCATAATTTCTTATTTCTATGCAAATTCTCAAATAATCAGATCCATAATTTGGTTCTCTGATGTACAAGATGTTCTGTTTCCAGCAGAAATCCCAAAATTGGCTTCACTAAGCTGGTTTCAGTAATTTTGTATTTCAGCTTTTACAATACTGTCTATGAATTTATTCCATGAGATTAGAAATCCTGTACTCAGTGCAAAACAGCCTATACCAGTTCTGCTAGAGGATAAAAATATCTTCTGAAATTACAGGTAAAAGGTAAAAATGTTAGCACATGATATTGCTACACACAGAACTGCTTTCTTAATAATGCTCAGTTCAAGACCCTGCCCAAGTAATTTGAATTGCATGTTTGAAGTACACATACACTTGCAATTTAATTTTTTTCCAAATTAAAATAGTAAATCCCTAACCTCTGCTGAAGGGTACATAATCTTCTCTTCTGTTTTCCTTTTGCATTTCTGCTTACTTTATGAGGAAAAGGTATCGACAGTATTTACTTCTCTCTTTTTTAATTCCCCTGCTCTTCTCCTGCCCCCAGCCCCATCCCTGTTGCAACAGACCAGCCACCGCACCAGCAGGAACCCACCCAGCTGATGGTGCAGAGCTGAGATGATGCGCTGTGGGCACACGTTCTTGTTCGCAACAGAACAGGCACCTATCAACCTCCATTTCTGAGGGTAGCTTAGGCTGCTGATTTAATGCGTGTTTACAAAAAAGGCTTTCCAATGCTGTAACTCAAAGCACAGTGAGGCAGGCGGCTGACAAGCTGAAGTACGTTGACGTCAAGAGAATTACTTGAGCGCTGGTTAAGCTTTTACGTCTGCAAGGCCATGGTGAGGATCACCGCTAAACACAAGGTTATGACACTTCAGGCAGATAAAGTAATAATTTTCTTAAGCTGACGTGAAAACAGCACTCACACTCGGCACTGATTTTTACCATTCACTTGCAGAATAAACTTTACCACAGTTTTTCTGCAACAGCTCGGGATAGATGGAATTGTAGTTGTAGAAATTATATTTTAAAGAATGCTGAAATCTACACTATGGAGCACAAATGAAGAAAAATATTCTTGAATACTCCTGCCCTATGTTCAAAAGAAGCCACTGAAAATCCAGTACCCAAACAGAATACATCTCAAGTGAAAACTAGGGGGCAGGGGGAAAGGAAGAAAAAAGGCAAAAAAAAGTTTGGAACGTCACAAGATTGCTCATAACTATTGCATCCAACTGAAGCAAATGATGAACGCAGAACTTACAA
The DNA here is from genome assembly GCF_000690835.1 of Fulmarus glacialis. Lineage (NCBI taxonomy): Eukaryota > Metazoa > Chordata > Aves > Procellariiformes > Procellariidae > Fulmarus > Fulmarus glacialis. The sequence continues at coordinate 1,542 of NW_009206175.1, read as the reverse complement.
GTGAATTACTACAATGTGTCTTTTCTGCAAATCCAAAAGTATATCGTAAGGTCTTGCACAGAATTCTAACAAACAAAAAGCACACATCATCAGATTTTAGTATATCTTAAGAACAATTTGCTTTATGTAAATTTCTGCACCAGTGTGAGGAGAGATGTAGCTACGAACACCGGACAAACAAATAGTTCTTACCACAAGAGCAGCCAAACTGGGTTCTTAAAGCTGTCTGTCACTTGGATATTACACAAACGTGCAAGACAGCCAGGGAAATTTGCAACAACAGAAACTAGCACCAGAGCAGCGTTTAAAAACAAACCAAAAAATCCCCCAGCTATCAGATTTCTTTTCTCATGAAAGCAATCTTTAGGCTCCGTACCGGTGTGCCAGCTGGTACATCTGCCATCAGAGCCCATACAAAGCACACAGTTAATAGGCTGTTAAAATACGGACTACATGGACAGTGTTACAAAGGCACCTCGTTCCAGTAACATTAAAATGTTTGTGGACATACTGAAAGTTTACCTCCAGTTTATCTATGTCCAGGCTATCTTCTTTTAATAGAGAGACTCAACAGATGAAGAAACTCATCTCCACGCTGACATAAACTAGAGGAAGGGTGATGTAGATGTTCCAGGAGGATGGCTATCAGTAATTGAAGAGGAAGGAAAACGCACCTATAATCTGAATAAAGTGATTAATGGAAGGCATTGCTAGCAACATTTTTTAAATTAACTCTACGTGGGTGAGTCAATAAGGACCCTAACTGATATGGCTACTTTGCATGAATTTCTGACTGGTAATATAACAAAAGTACTCTGTGATAGAGGATGTTGAGTTAAAATCGTCAGTTCTAATGAAGAAGCTCCAGATTTACAACAGCACTACTGAAGGCAGAAGAATAGAATTTAAAATCCAAATCTTGAATTCAAAAGCTCAGTCCTGAAGCAGAAGTGTGTACAGAAGGGCACATTACATTCATCCTTTCGAAAGGGGAAAAAAAAGGAAAAAAGAAAAAAAAAAGAGTATTAAGAGTAACATTCTTTAAATTTCATATATTCTATTGGTTTAAATGTCATCATGTCTTTTTCAAGCTTGCACAAGAAGAATAACTGTTGTAGGACATGCCCTTCAATGGAAAATAAATGGAGGCATCTTCGGAAACTGTCTCTCAAATACAATTCTTTTGAATGAGAACCACGATTTTGGCTTTGCACCTCGCATATATTTACAGAACATAAAAATATAAACAAACTGGGCAGATGCAGTTTCTTTTGTCTCCCTTTAGACAGGATACAGTGGCATAAAGCAATGAACCAAAACCACACTGCTCCCTTGGCTTTGCCACCTAAGCTGACTGTGTACAGTATGCATATGCAGTAGAATCACACACGCATTATTAATTCATAAAAGCATCACTGTAAAAAAAAAAGTGGAAAAAGGAGGGAAATTGTTTCAAAGCACTTTATGACTCCAGTCTGATTAGAATTTGGCAGTGATACCCGCCCCCCCAATTCTAGAATCATAGAATCATAGAATCAGTAA
>NW_009206174.1:0-8774 GCF_000690835.1 Fulmarus glacialis | reverse complement strand
CCCCCCCCGCTTTCTCAGTCTCTGGTGGTCCCTCTTTGCCGGGATTGACTGAAGGAAATAAAAGGGCACGATGCCCTGGGGTGTGGGGGAGCGTGTGTGGTTCATAGCGCCCCCTTCTCTTTGTTTCCAAATAATTTCGAGCCTTCAAATGCTTCCAGAGCTTAGTTCGGTGAGTAATCTGTAGCTGAGAGCCTTTTCAGTGGACGGACTACTGAGCAGTCGCTCTGTGCGGCTTGTACATGGGTCTGAAATGCCAGTGAATGGAAGAAGTAAACTTCCTACTGGTACTCCTCAGCTTTTGACATCTCTTTGCTGGCATAGATTGAGAGCAGCTCTTGGGAGGTTTTTTTTTTTCCTTAGGTGGGTCCAAGACTTGTATTGTTTTTTAATGCAGAGAGAAGGGTTATTTCAATGGGAGGCACGACTTGCAGGTCTGTTGGAGTTCTTGGAAGGAGTCAGCAGTGTAGTGCGTGTGGGAGTTGTGATCAACATGCTGAACTTGGTGTTCTAAAAAAAACCACCCCAAAAAACACCACCACCAAACTCGAACTATGCCATAGCCTGTGGTAAAAGGCTTGTGAGATAAAAAGCAAATGCCAGGTGGAGTTGTAAGTGATTTTTGAAAACCAAGGGAGCAAAGTGAAGAGTCAGCTGACTAAAAAAAATTGTTAATTATGGTCAAAACGGCAAAGCTTTGTGAAACGATTTTGCATTATCAAGGGACTGGATAATGGGAGGTGAAATCCAGTATTAGCATGTATGGAGTAATGTACATAAAAAGTGTGAAATATGTGCATGCATAATTTATGTGGGGAAGTCTGATGGCTTCAAACTGAGCTGTTAGTATCCCAAAGAAAGGATTAGCTGAAGTAATTGTAAGCGTTTGTCCAAAATGTCTGTTTAATGCTTTGTAGCAAACAAATAGGCAAATCAAACATTAGAAGCTTAAAATAAAACAGAAAATGTCATTATGTTGCTACAGGAATCTACCATGTGCCTGTGTCTTAAACAGTGTATTTTCCTATTGAAGTGTATTACCTTATTTAAAAAAAAAAAAAAAATCCTAGTTTCTTTTTTGAAAAAGATAGGATGGTGAGAGCTATGTAATGATTTCTGCATGAAGAAATTCTAAATGGGTTAGATCTGTCTAGACTGGAAAATAGATGCCTGGAGGAAGGGTGATGGTTCTAAAACTGAGTAGAATGAAAAAGTTGAACTGGGAATGGTTGTGAAATTTCATCATTATGGAGAAATTGGAGTACGTAAAGTTAAATGATCAAGCAACAGGCTTAAACCAAAAAGTTTTCTTTTACACAATGGGGAAATAAACTGCAAGCTCACTAACAAAGAATATTGTGGGTACTGAAACTTCATGGAAGTCCTGTACTGTCCATTGTTACAGTGATTTAAGTGGATATTTATTCTGAGTGTTTTTTAATTCGGGTTTCTATATGCTCGTTAGTATTGTCTGGCCACTTTTCATCTTTCAGAAGATGAAACATGGTACTTACCAGGCATATGAGATCTTTACTTACTCTTTTGCTGAAAGATTAAAATGATTTTAGAATGGAATAGAGTATTTCAGTTAGAAGGGACCTACAGCAATCATCTAGTACAGCTGCCTGACCACTTCAGGGCTGACCAAAAGTTAAAGCATGATATTAAGGGCATTGTCCAAATTAAACACTCTTAAACACTGGCAGGCTTGGGGCATCGACCACCTCTCTAGGAAGCCTGTTCCAGTGTTTGACCACCCTCTCGGTAAAGAAATGCTTCCTAATGTCCAGTCTGAACCTCCCTGACACAGCTTTGAACCATTTCCCCGTGTCCTATCACTGGATACCAGGGAGAAGAGCTCAGCACCTCCACCTCCATTTCCTCTCCTCGGGAAACTGGAGAGAGCGAGGAGGTCGCCTCTCAGCCTCTTTTTTGCCAAACTAGACAAGCCCAGAGTCCTTAGCTGCTCCTCATAGGACATGCCTTCCAGCCCTGTCACTAGCTTTGTTGCCCTCCTCTGGATGCATTCACGGACCTTCACATTCTTAAGTTGTGGGGTCCAGAACTGCACACAGTGCTCAAGGTGAGGCTGCACCAACACCAAATACAGCAGGATAATTCTGATTTTGCAACATGCTGTTCAAAATTGGAAACCAGGATCATTTTCTCCAGGCTTTTCTGCTTTTATCTGTATGTGACAAATGAAATTGAAACAACTAAGGACCTCTTTAACTTTGCCTGCTAACTTAAACGCATTTCTAGTGCTTTCTTGCTTAAAGAGAGCAAGAGTAATTAATAAATTACTTTGTTTTTAAGTGGCTTATAAATACTTAGCAGTTTGGAGTTCCGTATTGTACATTCAGTTTGGATTTATTGCATACTTTGCTTTGCATCCTTCATTGTATTTTATTTTCAACAGTATCAGAGCTTATAAAATGATTGCTAAAAGTCACCTAGATTTCAAAAGTACTGAACACAGGAAGCTGACATGTTCATTGCTTTTTGGGGGGGATTTGAACTGTTACCCTGTTAGAAGTGACTCAATAGGATTTGATAATGATTTACGGTATTGGTAATGATTTTTTCCCATCATACAATTTATTAATTAATATTGGTACACTTCTGTTTCTTGTGCCATGATTATTCATGGAAAATATTCAAGGAAAACAGTGTCAAGACCACTACTAGAAAAAACTGAATACAAGCTACTTCCAATTTAATTGTTTGTCTGTGCCAGTGATAGGCAGTTTCTTATCCACCTTCTTACCTACAGGTCTCTATTCATTACAGCCTGTTAGACTTCCAGGGAGGCTGAGTGCAATGTGTGACAGGATGTGAGTAAATGCCAGCAGTGAGACATACAAATTAATGGACAAACCTGACACAAGAATGGCTGGATATAAACTTGAGTAAGCCTAATCTGATGATAAGAATATTTTACAGCCATCTAGTGAGAGGTATTGAAACAGTCTTATGAAAAGGACTTATAGGGTCAAGAGTCTAAAGAGCTGTAACTTGGATTTTGAGTGGCTTATAAAAGGATTCGAGGTATGAATGCTTGCGGAGAACAATAGACTTAAATACCCAGGAGACATCCTAGGATCATGTGGATTTCTGCTGCTTAACACAAATATGATGTGATAAGTGCTATCAAAACTTAAATAATGGGGGGAAAAATTTCATTTTATCATTTTTCTAAAGCAAAAAGAACAAAATTCAAAGCACAAACTATCAGAAGTTACTTGGACCAGTTCTTTAGCCATGTGAAAAGCAAATGTTTATGCCTGAATTAGGCATTTATGTCTATAAAAGTACTTTGAATAAATGACCTGATTTCTTCTTCTTTTAAACATTTCTGGATGCTTGCAACTGCCATTTTCAATGTTAATGTGAATTTGTTGGGAAGCATGGAAGGCTTGCAGCTAGCAACATCTCTATTTGTAAACTGATCACATCTGACATAGAAACCATTGAGGGACTGTAAACATAGCTATTTTTCAGTTGCTCTTTTAAAAGTGGGACTAAGGTAACTTGCTTCCACTTTCTCATTCCCACCTTTTCTGATTTCCTTTCTCTGGTGGTCTGATTGCTGCTTTTGTGTATTCCATGTTCCTCTGCAGATGGGAGGAATTCATGCATAGTCAAGGAAATAGGATAAGATAAAATACCAGCTAAGGTGAACTCCAGTACTGCTTTCCGCTGTGTGTTTCTTTTATTTTTCCAATGTAGTAATGCATGGAGCTATGTGAAATTGCTGAAGTGCCTTCAGTGGAACAGATGGAAGTGTTCATCTCATTTGGCAAGAGAGGCTAATGAGATGTGGTTTGAGAGACATGACCTTAAAACAAAAATCACGTAACTCAAAGTGCTGAAACAAGTGTGTGGTTTGCTTCCCAAGTCTCAATTCAGTTGCAGATGGGAAAACATTTGAGTTCTAAATTCTACCTGAGTAACTGTTCTTTAATGCTTTGTTTAAACACTTTTGTAACTATCTTAAATGAGTCAACTTTGTAAAATACTTCAAAAGATGAGGAAAGGCATGCTTGTTTAGACCAGCAATAAAGAGAAAATACCCTTTAATTTGAAGTTGAGTTTTGGAACTGTTATGAGGGCGAGTTTCCTTGTGATCAGTCAGCAAGCAGCATGTGGTAGTGTGTTGCATGAAATGGGACCAGGTTTCAGGAGCCATGCAGAACCAAGCACTGTGTCACCTGATGTCTTCTGTTATTCCAGTATCAGAGTAGTGTGTGCGTCCTTCAGTCTGATCTCCTCCATAGCAAAGCTACCCACTAGGGCAGCATATTACCTCCATCTTAAAAATGGCGCAGAGTTAAAGTGACTTGTCCATGGTCACAGAAGTAGTCTGATGCAGAGCGCAGAGTAGAACCCTGTTCTCCCAGATCTCAGCTTAGCATCCAGAGCTCCTTGCTCCCTTTTTTCCAGCTATAGCTGCCTAAGATTTTCTGTGATGGACACTTCAGCATTTGAATACAGGCAGCATGCACCTTGGTAATAACCCAGTTCTAAATTAGTCTTTGTGTGCTGGTGTAGTGGTATCCTATTTTCAAATCAGTAGGGACACAGAGGTAAAGTGATCATGCAAGACTGTGCAGAAAGTCTATAGTAGGGTCAGAAATAGAAGCTAATCTTCAGACTCTGTCTTGCGCCGTTACCGCGTCACCTTCCTTCCTTTCTTGGTTTCATTTGTATTTCACATAAGAAAAATCAGGTTGCTTTACCCTAGCACTCCATATTAGCCCTGGGTTTTTTGTTTTGTTTGCTATTCCTCGTTCAAATGGAAGAGGAAAATGTGCTCCAATAAAGAAAACCCTCCCTCTGCCAGCTTTTGCGTACAAGCCAGTTAAGGTGAATGAAATACGCAGACCTGAGACTTGTACCCCTCACCTTTTGAGGTGGAGCAATGTTGCAGTCAGATCACTTTGTTTCTTTCCCCTTTACAAAGAACTAAGAGCTGGTGTGGGAAATAACAGAAAAGGTAGCTTTAATGAAACATAGTCAAATAATAAAAACTGTTTAACATCCTGATATTACATAGATATGTGTAACAGATGTATGTGTGAGTAGGTAAAGAGGCTTTGACTCATGGTCCCATCTTCACAAACACATTGCATCATAATTTTTAAGAGGGGTTGACATACTGATTGCACAATGCCAAATGTGGCTTAAATGTCTTTGGATGGCACCTGACTGTGGCATTTTAAGTGAGACAGTGGCTCCCAGCTTTTAGTGACTACTAAACTCTGTGGAGGCTGGGAGTTGCTCTTTTGCCTAAATGCAAAATACTGTCTGTTTGTAGTAGATGAGATTTCCCAACTCTCACTGGATTCAGGTATCTGCTACACCAAGAGCTGGGGCCCCCGCTTTGCATTGCGATGATGTACTGTTGGATCTGGCTTACGTCATTGAGAGGCAACTTCTTTCACCAATTAATGTAGAAATATTATGTGTTATACTCTGCATGTCATCACTGCTTGTTTGCTGAAGGTGTGTTGTGAGTATGGTGTTTGACTTCCACAGGTTCAATCAAGCTAAGGATGATTTGAAAAGGTAAATCAAATGGCTAAGAAAATAAAGTAAGCATTGGAAGACTGATTCATATCAAGTATTTTGTGTGTGGTGAAGTTAAACCAGTAGGACTTCTTTGAGAGCGGCTTGCCTGAACAGAGTGGAAGTGTTTGAGATGCAAACCGGTGGTGTCAGTTACCTGTCCAGGAAGAATGCATGGAAATGCCCATTTTCCTTTTTTTGTATTTTAAATTACTTTACAATTATTTTGTTTTTAAAAACACACTACTATAACTTACAGTTCTTCAGTATGGCATGATGTTGGGTGTTACCATTTTACAATGTTCTTAAGAGGCTGTGAAATTAATAGAAAATGCATTGTCTTCTGATTCAGAAGTAACTCAGTACTGTGAATCTGCCTCCAGGTTTTGTCTCTGTGTGTGTGGTTTTGTTTAATGGTGTATTTAGTTGATATTGCTGCTGGAGAGAGTTTCTCTTGCCCAGAATAACTTGTTCTTTAGTAGTCTGGTTTTTTCCAAGGAAATTCTTATTTAAGTGTTTAGTAACAGTGAGGTGACAGGGAGTCTCAGCTGAAGAGGTGGTCTTAACTTGAATCAGACAAGTGTGTGTGTTTTGGGGATTCTTTTTAAGTTTCCATCCAAGATGGCACTGTAACTAAAGCAAGTGAAAGAAAGAAATCTTTCTGCTTTGATTACCTTATACCTAAGTCTCTCTGGTACAGGCTGGGAGATTGTGTGAGGTTTTCAAACTCTAGTTTTCAAAAGCCTGGTTACCCTCCCACTATTATCACTGGTTAAGCCTGTTGTAATTTTCTTTTCAATGCACTGCATTGTGGCTTGTATCATCTGTCTGTTATCATTGGTCTGGTTGTTTGTCGACTATAACCAGTCTTGTTGGCTGATTATTTACACTGTTTCGTTTGTTGTCTTGAGCTAGAGTGCTCTGAAGCCTGTTTATGGCACTCAGTATTTTGGATACTCAGACCATTGTGCTCTAACTCAAACCAAACATTGAAAAAAATTGATGCTGCTTTTCTTGAGAGTGTCTGAGAATAAAGTGTGAATGTTCTTTACTATTTTTCTTCCCCCTCCCCTCAAATAGTAATTCTGTGTTAAGTGGCCTGTTTGCAGTGATAGAGGAAGCATGTGGTCTGCCTTATCTAGCCTAAGTTAAAATACCTCCCTTAATGGGGTGTTTATTTATACCAAATATATTCAAGTCCTGCCTCTGTAAAGTGCCCTATAACTTTTTTGAGGAGAACCTGTTTATTTTTGCCTACCCCTCCCCCATGTTCTCTGGAAGTAATGTGTCTGTTTCACAGTAATTCACTTTGCAGGTGTTTTAGGTGGGATTTTTAAACAAAGAAACAAAAACCCAACCAAAGGATTTGTGGCTGAGAGTTTCACACACAGAGATGCTTATGTGGATTTAGTAGAATGTACCGCGTGCTTTTCGTGCACTTTTAAGTCTAGTGTCCCAAATTTTGGCCCTGTCAACAAATTGGGGAGTTGAAGCCATTTTTAAATTGCTTGTAACATTCTGCTTAGGTCTCACTTTCTTGCAAGTTTCCTATATTTACTTGGAATCTTTTATGCATTTTCTTTCCCATGTGGACTAGAAATGAGCATGGCTTTTGGAAATTTGATTACTTTTAATAAGAAGAATGGATTGATTTATGGTCTTCAGAACACACAGAGCATTGAAGCTTCTAGAGACCTGAAATACCCCTCAATGGAAACAACTTTCAAAGAGTTGCTACTTCAATTTTTACTTCTAGATCTGAAAGAAAAAAAAGATGCCAAAACCAGACAACTGCCATTAAGGTTTTTTCTAGGTGCAGGGGGATTTGAGGCATTTGTGGGACATCAGATTCAATTAATCACAAGTCATTTAAAGGTTTAGGTATTAATGGAAAAAGGAAGTACTTGGTGTAGGCTTTAGGAATGAATTTAGATCATAAAAGGTTGTCATATAAAAGCTTTCCTCCAACTGTCCTCAGCAGCAGAGAAGTTATGGTCGTTAAAAGTCTGCACGATGTGAAAAGTATTCCAGGAGGGAGGGGAAGGGTGGGATCTTGTTTTGTCCTGAGCAATGGCCTGCTCATATTGGCATGACTCTGATTAGAGACGAAGAAGAAAAATACTGGTGCTGTGGTTACACTTGTTAGTGTTTCTTCCCTTTCCCTAATATGCCCCTGTTGTCTAGGCTCAGAAGTCTGTTTCTGCTCACAGCTGTGTAATTGGGAGGACAGGTTTCCCTAGCTCTGTAAAAAGGGGTTCTTAATACTTGTATAGGTCAGCAGTATAGGCTTGAATAGCTAGCAAGACCACCTGAACAGAGAATGGGAGTATTAATTTATAGCTCTATGCGAGACAGATGGTTTCTGGTGTTGCAAACAATGCTTATTCAGTGTATGTTTTCAAATAGCTGTTTAAATTTTATGCTGCTTAACTGTGTATTTCACAGACAAGTTACATTCCTATTTTATGGATGATGAAACTTGACGGGTAAGCTAGAGGGAAAGGGATGTCACTAGTTCTCAGCTGGGTAAAACTCCAGTCTTTCTTGACCTAAATGCTTAGATAAGGGAGACCTTTTAAAAGGAAAATTCTGGTTTAGGTTTAGATATATTTATATCTGCTTTTTTAAGTTCCTTGGCTACCTGTTATAGAAACACTTGAGGAGCTGGATCTTAAATGTTTTTCAAGAGTTATTCTAGAAATGTGACCATCTCAATTCTTTACTTGCATAGTTTTGGGACCCGGAACATTTTAGCAGTGGAGTAGAACACAAATTTTCTGGAGAATGTTTATTTTACCTTAGCGGGATTTAGGCATGATGAGGGAACACCTTGATTTTGGGGGATGTGGTCTTTTAGTGAACATGATAAGGAAGATGTGCATTACAGAATAGGATTTATTATAAAACATGGTATTAATTTCAAGATTTCCACAAGTGTGTTTAATAGCGATTATGTAATGCAGGTTTTAAAATGTGATTTTCAGAATGATGTGCTTGCTGAGTGAGGGTAGAAACCCTAGCGCTACCTTGTTACGGTGCCTGTCTAATGAATCGTGACTCCTTGTTTTAGGTATAACCACAGAAATTCCTTTTCTCCCGGCAGTTAAGAGTTGAGAGTTGGCAATTGGAGGATGGGAGATAATCAGATTTTTTTCTCACTTTTCTCGTATACTTTGCCTGAGAGCTGACTATCAATCTGTATGAATGTC
>NW_009206173.1:4812-5485 GCF_000690835.1 Fulmarus glacialis | reverse complement strand
CGGGGCGGTCGGGTGGGTGCCCTGCTGTGCCCGCTGCCGGTGGCTTAATTGCACGTGGGCATCGGTTGTGGCTTAATTGCACGTGGGCATCGGTTGTTCCTTAATTGCACGTGGGCATCCATCACGGCTTCGTTTGCTCGTGAGCATCAATCACAGCGGTGCCGCTCTCCATCCGGAGGGAGAAGAGATTTGCAACTGCTTGCACCGGCGGGCAGGGCAGTATTTGGGGGGTCGGTGGGTTTGCGAGAAGGAAAGATGCAGCAGTTGTTGCTTTTGACCAATTTGAGGAGTTCATATGAACTTAGCGGGGCTGAGAACAGGCGTGTGGGGCGGGATGTGCTGGTCCGAGCGGAGCACGCGTCGTGCACGTGTAGGAGGCTCCTGAACTCGCGAGCCTCCTTGTTTGCTCAGCTAGAAGCTCTTTAATGTATTTCATATTAATTAACGCTGAAATAGTTGCGCTTGAAGGAGAGATTGTGTCCAGATGTCAAAACCTCTGCATCTTAAAGCTTGTTTATTATAGCTCTTAAATTACAGATTAAACAGCTGCGCTGACTTTTCAGATGATCCGGTAGTGCGGGGACTGATTAAAAGCAAAGAAGTGAAAACCCCAAACTCTTTCCTTTAGCTCTGAGAAATAACTTTGCCCCTTGGCAGGGCCTGGGGAGGGTGG
>NW_009206173.1:3896-4666 GCF_000690835.1 Fulmarus glacialis | reverse complement strand
ATAACTTGGCCCCTTGGCAGGGCCGGGGGAGGGTGGAGGTGGCAGCTCTGGGTCCCTGTGGGGGCAGAGCCGCCCTGTGCCCAGCCACGAGTGCCCGGGCAGGGGCTGGAGGCACGGACCAGACCCCGGTGTTGGGCTCGGAGCTCGAGCAGAGGCATTTTTGGGGGGGGTTTACAGGCTCCCGCAAGGGACTTTTGTTTCAGGATGGGAAGAATCAAACTGTGCAAAACCGCCTCAGACTGCGCAAAACGGCCCCGTCGTGCGTGTGTGCCTTTGTTGGGGCATGCTCCGGATTTCTTTAATCACCTTCCCATCGCTTTTATTCTCCGTGCCTGGAAATCCCTTCCCTCTCGGTGGCCTTTCAGCGATGCCCTTATGCGTTGCACCTTTCGGTGGAGGAGGACCCCCAGCCCCGGGGGGGGTTTAATCCTTCCCCACCCTCTCTCCTCCTCCCACCCATCCGTCTTTACATCCCAGGGAAACGAAGCAGCACGGGTTTTCGGAGGAGGGACGATGGTTTAGCTTGGCGTCATTTACAGACTTACAACGTTAAGCTTGTGGGTAACAACAACGGGACAGCGGGATCTGCTTGGGGTGTCAGAAACACCCGGAGGCTTTTGCATGGGGTAATTAATTAATCCCCTCCCTGTATCCGGAGCACACGTGGTCCCACAAGGAGAAGATTCAGGCTCTGACACCTCCGGCAAGCTTGCACGGCTCTTGGCGACAGTCCCCGGCTCCCTGGTATTTAAATCTCGGGGAGTAGCAGA
>NW_009206173.1:1349-3876 GCF_000690835.1 Fulmarus glacialis | reverse complement strand
GGTTTGTTTCAAATTAATTGGGATTTTGGACCCCAGCCAGTCTCCTTCTGTCGCTCCAAACCGGAGATAAGCGGGAGCGGCGCGGTCTTTTCTCTAACCTAGTTGGAGCCGTTTTTGCTGGACGGAGAAGTCTTGAGCTCTTTCATAACATGGACCACATCTTAATAGCCAGCCTTGTGGGCTCCATCCCTCCCACTGCTTCTGACGCAGAGCGTCTCCCCTCCCGCTCGCCTTGGCCAGCTTCCCTGGATGACTCCACTAATTGCTTACGTAGAAAAAATAATGAGAAGGATGCGTATGATGTATTTTTAGATGTCTCTTGGTGGGATTTAGCAACCGGCGAGCCAGAGCCAGCACCTCCCCATCCGTCTTCTGCATCCCAGTGGTGGCTGCTTGGTGGACCTCGGGAGGTCTTTTTAAGCTGCGCAGCTTTTGCAAGCTGTTTTTGCAAGCTGCTCCCCTTTTTTCGGGCTCCTCCTGGCCCTTAATAAACGGGGTGTGGATGCTGCGTCGCTGGTGCTGCGCAGGATCTGTGCCGGGAAGCCCTGAGGCAGTGCGCGGTGCCGCGGTGGGCACCGCCACCTCCTCGTTCGTCTCCCAGAGGATGGCCACGGTGGTGGCAGGGCAGCGTGGACCGTGGTGGCTTGGAGAGATCTCAGCACCTGAATCGTAGAACAGTTTGGGTGGGAAGGGACTTTAAAGGCCATCTAGTCCAACCCCCTGCCGTGGGCAGGGACATCTTCAGCTAGATCAGGTTGCTCAGAGCCCCGTCCAACCTGACCTGGAATGTTTCCAGGGATGGGGCATCCACCACCTCTCCGGGCAACCTCTGCCAGGGTTTCACCACCCTCAACGTAAAAAATTTCTTCCGAAGTAACCGATGGCATGTTTTCCAATGTGTAAATACCCGCGAGATGACGAGTCTCACCACCGAAGTTGCTTTTTTTAGGTGTTCCCATCTGAAACCTCAGCAGAGCGGGGGAAAGGAAGCAGATGCGAGATCTCATTCAATATTACCCCCAAGACTCTGATAATTGAGCATTGCAGCCAGCGGTTCCCTTATTTTTCTATTTGCTTCTTCCATTGCAGGGCTCTTTGTGTCTCGGTGGCTTCCTGTGCCGGGGGGGCCGGGCTCCAGCTCTTCCCTTTCCACCCGGGTGCGAGGAGCGCAATTCTTCTTGCAGCACGACTTATCTGCCCTTGGAGCTGAAAACAGCCTTTCTTTTGCTCTTTTTGAATCCCCTCGAATGGCTGATTTCTCCTGCTGGTTAACGTCAGCTTCCACACCAAAGACTGTGGGAAAGTTTCGCAATTAGAGTGACTTTAATAGATCTGGTTTATGTCTTAAAAACCCCATCGCTTTCTAATTCTCCGTCACATGTTTCCTTGATTACGTGTCGCGCAGCAGTGCGGATACCAAAATAGCCTTAGGGTCTGAAGGAAATCATCAGGAAATATGTTTTTTAAACCATAGGCAATTCTCTTTTCACCAGGCACCATTGGAAAAAAGTCTGCGTTTGACGAAAAACGTGGCTTTTCTGGCACCTCGGCTGCTCGCGCAGTGACGTTGGGAACGTGGTGCTCCAGCAATTTGCCCCAAACCCCCCAATTTCTTAGAGTCTTGCTGTGAATTTTCTCTTTATCCACCCAAATAGTTGGGATTCTTTTGGTCTTGGGTTTGCTTTAGTTTTTGGAGAAGATGCTTGCTGTGCGTTCAGGTTTTTCCATGCAGGGTGATGTTTTGCTTGCCTGAGGCTTGGAGCCTGCTCTCTCTTTTGGGGTGCTCTTGGTGGGCCAGAGAAAGCAAGGCTTGCCTGGGCTTGAGGTGCTGCTTTCCGAATAATAAGAGTCTCTGACGAATAGGTAATTCCATGTGGAAAATAATCTTGAACTGTCTAAAATAACTCAAAAGGCAAATGCTAGCCTGGCGCACGTATTTCTAGCACCCAAGGGGTGCCCACCTCTACGTGAGCCAGAAGGGATGGGTGAAGCTTGGTGGCCATCAGCCCTTTGCTTCTCGCCCGCGAGCACGTTCATCTCTCCTGGCTTCGCCGCTGCCCTCCACGTCTGCTGCTGTGGGTGCTTCAGTGCTAGTCCTGCATCAAAATGGGTGCTCGGTAGAGCATCACCGCAGAAGATCCCGGCGGTTTGGGTGCAGCACCCCGAGCTGAGTTTCCACCTTTTGCCCGGTGTCCAGGAGTCGGTCGGCTGGCACCTGCGTTACCTGCTGGTGCTTTTTTGGGTAAAACTCTTGCTGGGGACTCTCCCGGAGCAATGTCAGGGGTGACCCAGGGAGGCTGAAGGTGAAGGCTGGGGAGCTCCGTGAGCATCCCCCATCGCTGCGGCCGGGCGAAGCCGCGGGGCTGTCCCCCGTCCCGGGGCGGTGAGGCCGGCCAGCGTCGCACATCGGGGTTTCCTGCGCCCTGGGGTTCAGCGGAGCCTGGGTGGCCCCTGGGAAGGGATTTTCAGCTCTGCACGCTCGAGATGTGCTCGAAGCTTCCTGCCCCGCAGCAGAGCGAGCCGCTTA
>NW_009206173.1:0-1164 GCF_000690835.1 Fulmarus glacialis | reverse complement strand
CACCACCTCCCGCGGTCCTGCCGGGCTTCACACCGTGTCTCCCCAGGTCCAGGGCTTATGCAAGGAGACCATGACCACTGATGAAGCCACCAAGAGCGAAGGGGAGGTGCAGGCGGCGGCTCTCGCCGAGCGCGGGGAGGACATCACGCCGGCTCGAGACCGAGGGGTCCTGAAGGTGAGGGGGGGCTGCCAGGAGGGTCCTGCCTTTCTTTCTGCATTTTTGGGGTGCATGGTCATGCCGGTGGGCCGCATCCCCAGCCCTTGGGGTCATGTAGTAATTCCAGGGCTGTAGAACTGATTTCTTTTGTTATTTGAAAGGCAAAGGAGATGAGCATCACTTGGAATAAAGAAGGATGGGGTGGTGTTTAAGACTGATGGATTCAGGCTGCTCAATGAATTTCGCTGCTATTGTGTTCCTAATCAGATTATTAGCTGTAAATCCACAAAGCATTTTTGTGTGTGACTCACAGACATTAGAAAGAGCACATTACTGAGGTCATCCAGTCTGCTCCACAACCCCTTGTTCATATTCAGGGCCGTTTCTGGATAGTTCTGCTCCCCAGCGCTTGCTCTTCTCCAGTCGAATAGGACCTTTCCTCTAAGAATAGCATCCTCCCCTGCTCCATCCTCAGCTCGAGAACTGCTTGTTCCAGGCTGTAGCGTTCAAAAAAAAAAAAAAAAAAAAGTGTTGACAAGGAGCAAGTAGTGAAATGACACACCCCTGCGAGTAAAATGTGTACCGACAGAAAGCGAGCGTAATTGCATTCGCTTCAGGTTTGGAACCGCGGTGTTTATCCGGACACCTCCGTGGAGCACAGGCGGGTCTCTGCTCCCAGCCCTGTCCCGCTCCGTCACCGTGGCTCCCGTTTGGGATTTATTTTGGGGGGCTGATGGGAGGACAAATTCCCCCCCCCCGCCCCGAGCCTTCCTTTGGTTTAGAGCAGCGCTGAGGCGTATAGGCATGTGTATATATATTTCTGTGTATATGTATTTTTATGTATATGCGTGTGTGTGTCTATATAAAAATGCATATGTGCGTGTGTCTCTCTCTCTCTCCATATGCATCCTTAGTTGTCCCATGGCCTCCCTTCTCACTGGTGGTTTCTCTCTCTCAGATCATTAAACGACCCGGGAGCGAAGACGAGTCCCCCATGATCGGGGACA
>NW_009206172.1:19651-21655 GCF_000690835.1 Fulmarus glacialis | reverse complement strand
TTATCCTGCTGTATTCAGCGTTGGTGAGGTCTCACCTTGAGTATTGTGTGCAGTTCCAGGTCCCACAATTTAAGAAGGATGTGAAAGTCCTTGAATGCGTCCAGAAGATGGCAACAAAGCTGGTTAAAGGGCTGGAAGGAATGTCCTATGAGGAGTGGCTAATGACTTTGGACTTCTCTAGTTTGGAGAAAAGGAGGCTGAGGGGTGACCTCCTCATTGCTCTCTACAGCTTCCTGAGGAAGGGAAGTAGAGAGGGAGGTGCTGAGCTCTTCTCCCTGCTATCCAGTGATAGGACGTGTGGGAATGGTTCAAAGCTGCTCCAGGGGTGGTTTAGACTGGGCATTAGGAAGCATTTCTTTACTGAGAAGGTGGTCAAACAGTGGAACAAGCTTTCTAGAGAGGTGGTCAATGCCTTAAGCCTGTCAGTGTTTAAGAGGCATTTGGACAATGCCCTTAACAACATGCTTTAACTTTTGGTCAGTCCTGAATTGGTCAGGCAGTTGGACTAGATGATCATTGTAGGTCCCTTCCAACTGAAATAGTCTATTCTATTCTATTCAGAAATGACCCTGTCTACAGTCCCGTGAATGGAATTAATGTATTATGCACTGACAATAGCTCATTAGATGCCTACAAGGAGAAAGACAATTGAAAAGCCAATGTTCTGCACAAGTTCTATCACCTTATGTTCAGAAATTTCCAGAGTTGTCCAATTCCAATTCATATATTCCATGTTATCCTTTGATTGACAAGCAAGGCCTGACCTTAAAAAAAAGCAATAACTAGGGGCCATGATGAACAGACAGTTTTCTGTGCACATGGTGTTATATGTAAACATTTAGTGTCAAAGAGTATGGGTTAAATTAAGAGTAAACTAAAAAACATGAGACTGCCTATCCAAAACATTCTGTTGATCTCTCTTGTTTACAACGGAAAAATCAAAAACGTCATGATCTCTGCACGTCTACATGCAAAGCCAGAAATTACCAGACAGCATATATTATTATTTCTCAGACTGAGGGACAGGAAAGAAGCTGCTTCTTCCATTCACTCTTCACTTATTAATCTCACAATAAAACCTCGCAAAAGATAATGCAAAACAACCCAAATAACATACAGCAGTTGATATTCTGTAATTATAATTCAGAAGCTGGATTTTATTTCTGTAAGCTTCTTAACTAAAGTTATAGCTTTTGTAGTCCATAGTTTCATTTTAACGAAAAATAAATGAACCAGTTAACTTAAAATGTCATGAAGCTACAGTTCTGATTCCTGTACACACTATACTTAGAAACCACTTTCCCCTTCTACTATTTTTCACTAAAGTGAATTTTCTCTTTTGCTGTGCCACTTTAAGGGCCTCTAAAGAGTTTCCATGTATATCCAGCTATATATGGATCTATATGGCTATCAGTTTAAATGCAGTAATACAGGTATGCACAATCCTGCCATTCTCACCAGATATTTGATTTTTTACCCAAATTTATACAGTGCTTTATGTCAATTTGGATTTAGATGAAATAGCATTTGTAAAGATGTTTGTTTATTTTTAACATTGACATCCCTTCCTTTGATTCCTTGGGAGAGCCAAGAAATTAAATTGCAGGAGGGGAAAAAAGCTGATAATGAATTAATTTCAAAAGTATGCTCTGACGATAGGATTTAACAAATAGAATGTTAATGTTAAATATATTTGGGCAGCTAAGGGAAACAGGAAACAATGGGGTACAGGAAACTTCACAAGGATCTTCTATTTAGATCTTGAAATGAAGAGTATCTTATTAACCACCAGTACTATCCTTTTCAGTGTTGAGTAGATGCTTTCAGGTGGCCATACCTCTAAAATGAAAATTTGAAAAGTGGAACTGGCTGTTTGTATGTTTAGAAACTTGCATATGCAGTCCTGAAAAGAAAAAAAGGGGGGGGAGCGGAGGAGGATGAGGTAACTGTACTGTCTTCTCAGCCTAACCAAACTGTTTTTTTCCTCTTTCTTCATTACACTGA
>NW_009206172.1:12013-19620 GCF_000690835.1 Fulmarus glacialis | reverse complement strand
AGCGGTGATTTAAGGTCAGAAGCACAAAGGCAATGCCCCAGCCGTGTAGCAAGCGGCTGTGCCTTCGCACGCTGCCAGCCAGCCGCTCCTCCCCTCGGCCAGCCCGTACCCACACCACCAGCCTCCTTTAACAATACGGACAGGGGACTCCGCAAGGCTCCCAGTAAAGCATCCGTCACCTCATCCAACTTGCAAATTCATTTCAGACCTTGGCCAGAATCCCTCCTGCGGTCTACAGGGAAAGGCCCAAACAGATGCCAGACGGGTGGCTTGTAGCAGCGTGTTTCTCTTTTATCTGAGTTTACAGCAGCACCGTCACCTTCGGCTCCTTGCAGTCTCACGGGCCTTTCTCACACTGAACAGCTTCCCATCATTGTCCATCTTATGGTTTAAGCTTTTGTCCAGATTTCTTTTACTTCATATGCTCGGCAGGCAACGGTCTTAAGTTGGACATATGTGTACAGGAGCTGAAGATCTTGTTTGTAAAGAGACAATAAAACTGGGTGGTAGCACAGAATGATCATCCCCTTTCTGTCAGGCTGTGAAACAAAACCATGCTAAGTGACATCTGTTTCAGCCCCAAATTTAGTCATAACAGAAATAAGCCCAGAAGGTGACTAGCGTTCCTGGTTTGAAATCCCATATTTACTGGAGCTGAATTTCCCCACTAATTAAAGCTTACCATCTCCTCCCCAGACATATTACTCCTTTGTACAGATTAGTTCCACATTGGGTCTGAATTTTATTCTGAGACTACTTTGCCTGGTTGTCTTCCCTTGTCTTCTTGTGTGATTAGTATTCATTGCAAGATGACGTAAGTTCATTTAAAGATCCAACAAATACAACAAAAAAAGGCTGAAATAATCACTGTTTAAACCACACAGACTCATGTCAGAACGCTGTAGGGAAGCCCAGCCTGCAACCTGGATTGTACTTTAAATCTTGCTAGCTACACATTCAGCCAAAATCCAAACCTGCTTTGCACCAATACACAACCTTGATAATATGAAAACAAGACAGACAAATATATGAATCTGCAAAAACTCTTGAACCGCAAGTTTATACTCTAAATACAGTGTAAATGCATGGTTGTGGGTTACAACTAAACAGATAAAAGCAGGTCAAAACCCAGATCCAAGTATTGCCAATGAAAACATATGTGTGTTTCTAAACTTTAAAAAAAACCCCAAAAACACTAAACCTGAACATCCAACTTTTCTTTTTTTTTTTTCTTTTTTCTTTTCTTTTTTTTAAACTTATCCAATCTTTTAATAGGCCCAGAGTTTTTCACCCTCAAACCCAGGTAGAGCTGCGAGGACATAAAAAAATTAAAAGAAATAGAGATGAACATTTAAACATGGGACTTTGCAAAGTACTCATTCACTTAGATGAATGGCAGACGAAAAATCAGCCATTCGTTACAACTTCAATTATCCTATACCATGTACTTGAGAGCCTTCTGTTTTCAGTATAGCTTTCACTGTCTCTGAGAGAAAGCTGCTGTACACTGCATTTACTGAAGTGAAAAGACAAATAACGTGCACATTCTGCCACTCCTTCATCACCAGTAAGAGACTCGCTCATCCAGACCCTCCTTGGCACTCCCAGCTTGTGATGCAGCACCATGTCCCCTGGCCCATGGACCAGACATTGCTCACCCGTCACACAGAAAGAGAGATGGGATAGCACAGCACTGGGAGAAAAAGACATATTCTTCCTATGCTACTGATGAAGAACAAAGATTGAGAGTGATCAACAGACTTGCTCAGCCTCAGAGTAGAAACGGAAAAAAACTCACCAGCTCTCAGATCTCTCTAGTATCTTGCACTAGTAATCTGTCTCTTTTGGGGGACAGAGAGGAAATTTGATAGATGGGCTTCCACAAACGGATGACTCAGAGCAAAAAGAGGCAAAACAACAAAAGAGATGGAGAAAATCACTTTGAATTTGTTGTTTTTGTTGCCTTTTTCCCTGCTTCTTAACACATCTGGTCATGACTGACTTTTGGATGAAAATAGTTGAATCCTGTCCGTGTACACAGTACTCAGCAAACAGAATAGTAAGCATCAGGTGATGCACATTGGCTGTTACCTCTCTGTGCACTAGGCAAGGATTTTTCACTTTGTGTCTCTCATTCCCAACCTGATGATGATGATGAGAAATACTGTATTTGTTTTCATATTTTGAAAGTCAGGAATTTTGAGTTCTTTCATAGAAATTTTATTTTTTATTGCACTAAAATATCACTAGCTGCTCTGCAAAAGACAGTCAGACTCTTCTTCGTAGTATCCAGTGAAAGCACAAGAGGTAATGGGCACATAAGGAAATACAATTCTATCAAAACATAAGAAACAACTTTCTTACTATAAGGGTGATCCAACACTGGAAGAGGTTGCCCAGAGAGGTGGTACAGCCTCCATCCTTGGAGATGCATATACTCAAAACCTGACTGGACACAGACCTGAGTAACCTGCTCTAGTTGAACCTGCTTTGACCAGAATGGTTGGACTAGACGATCTCCAGAGGTACCTTCCAACCTCAGCTGTTCTGTGATTCTGTGAAAGTCATTAATTTTACACACTACCCAGGACAAAAATAACACGTACTATGTTTATTTTATATTGTACTCTGTTTGGGTACGATTCCTCTAAACTATTTCATCATCATGTAACAAGCTGCCAGCAACGAGTTTCTATCATAAAGAAAGAAAACTGATGCATGTAACTTTTGGTTTTTGAATTTCCATTAATCTCTCTCCTATAACAACATTTTCCACATTAAAACACGCTATTTCATCATCTGTGGATAACTCACTCTCATTCTCCCTGCCTCTCAGTCTAGATGAAATCACATCTGAAATGACAAAAATCATGACTGTCTCACTGAAAAGAGAAAAGCCCTGCTCAAATAAACCTAGATTTAGAAATATTCATGGCTATTGAACCCTTCAGAACTTTTGTTTAAAACATTGGATTTTTATTTGAAAGCAGAAAGCTCCATTCCTTATGCGGGGGCTTAAAACCTATCAAGACAGAGATGCCAGGCTCTTTGCATGTACTCTGTATTTCTCCTTAGCTGATTCTGTTGTATTACAGCACTTCACCAACATTGTTCATCAGTAGCTCCCTTCTGCAGGAGTACAAACCAGAGACGAAGGTTCACAGGAAGCATCAGCAACACTTCGGTCTCTTGTTCCCAGAATGATGCCCAGTCCCAGTCCTTTAGTTCACAGTCTTCCCTTGTCAATCTAATCGTTTACACTCTGCAATTCAGAGTCTCTGGCTATAAAATGACACTAACACACACAGTTCTAATATAAGACTCTTCAATCCTCTGAATTATAGTTAAAACCTATTGAAATACTGTGACGGTGATAAAGCAAACTTCATTAAGCTTTGTTTAAAAAGACTCAAAGCTAAATGAAACTAATTTTCATGTTAAATCTGATTTTGACACTGCCATACTATTATTGTTGAAGCTTTTCATACAATGCGTGCATGCTTTTCTCCTATCCAGACATACTTCATTAGAGAATTTTTTTTAAATTCTGTTTACAAAGAGGATTAGAAAGCATTGCATCTTTCACATAAATAAAAACAACTACAATCCAACAATCTGAAAATTTGTACTCATCAGTCTCAAACCATAGGAACATAAAGTACCTGCAAGAAGAGATAGTGGGAAACACAATATTTTACAGGTAAGGGACTTGACACTAGATGAGACTTAGATCACTCCCATACAGTTTCAGATTCTTCCTCTGCAGTTTACAGAGCCCCAAAAGATTAGGTTTCCAAGTAGGAAGAAAGCACACCCTGAAAATAATTATTCCTACAAGACATGGCTATTTTCAACCTCAAAATACATATATGGGCAAAACCATTTAAAAACAAACAAACAAACAAAACTGGCTGCTGACTAAATGGCAAAGGCAAAAAGAGAAGAAAAAGAAATTTAAAAAATTATGTGCCAAGTACACTCAGCTATGTGTTTGCTGTTGCTGATCCACCCCTCAGAGCACGTTGCATACCATTTGCTTCGCTCCAGGTGGGTGAACCCAGGAGCGAGAGAGGCACAGAAGCCCATGCACAGTCACTTTTCTCTCTCATTGCCCTCTCTTGAGCTCTCCTTCTTAGTGTACATTTCCACTTCTTTCTGCTGTACCAATGCTGTTATCTCTGATGCAACAATATACGAATCAAATTCAGGAAAGTCACAGTGGGAAATTTTTCGTAAGCCAGTTAGCCATGGTATATCCCTGCATTAAGCAAGGCAGGTTAACTAGATGAGCCTTGCATCTTTCAGAGAAGCAGGATCAAAGCAGGTAACTAATTTGTAATGACATGCAATTCCTCACCACAAATAGAGATGCAAATTTTTAAAACACACTGAAAATATATGGGATAATTAATCCACAGTCGCTATAAGATGCAACATATCTGGTTGTTGCATTTATGTTCTTCCAATACAGAAACACAAACATCTAAGGGAAAAGAAACCCGGTTTTCCTTTATGCAGCTCACACCTATTAAGGGCAGCTAGTTAAGCCAATAGGCTTTGGTACTGTATTATTAAGAATGTGATTCAAATTAACAGTTATTCAGAAAACAACAATATCAAAAAACGTTTTACTGCAGTGGAAAAAAGCACACATGATATGCTTCAGCTGCATACAATCTGTTCAGCTGTACAGTTCAACACAATTCAAACAAAATTACAGCTTGCAAATCAGGTATTACTGCAAGCCTTTGAGAAGGTATTTCTACGACGAGATTCCTTCTTGTTTCATTAGAATGGCTCAAGGAAGCAAGACACAGGATTAAGTCAAGCTGTGAGCCACTAGGTAATACAGATATGTCTCTCACACAAAAAAGTATCTGAAAGTGGTTTTAATATTCAGTTTAAAAAAATACCCAAGAAGTGAATTTACCTACTAAAGCTGCTGATAATCATGAGCCAATTTTGTGAATACTTGCACAGATGAGGAGACCTAATCGTTTGGTTGAGACCACTCATGGGAATGAAACAGAAGGAAGAGGTCAGGAATTACCAGTTACCGACACTCCAATAACTTGTAAATAATCAATAATAATGGTAATTCTTCAAATAATAATTAATTGTACTTTGGGACACAGAACATCTGGTTTCAAGTTGCTCTTACAGGTGAACAACACAGCAATCAGAAATGATCGAGATTCCAACTCTAAAGAAACACAGAGTGTATTGTGATATCCGGACAATAAATACGTTTCTTTACAATGAGATGATATGAAAAATGGATGAGAGAGCATGACTATTTTAGTGCAAGGGTTTCATACCAAAACATCCTACTTACTGTAGTAGAAATGCATCTCAAGTTCAACACACATTCAAATCTTCGCAAGACCTACTCAGGCCTCTCCAAACCAAACTCTGTCCCTCTCTGGTCATTCTCTTGTTTTCTTAAGGACACAGGAGAGCCTCATGTCCTGCTTCATCTACCCTAATAACTACAGGTAGCACTACAATTTCTTCAACAGGATCCTTCAAACATCCCACATTTTTTCCTCTTCCCCAGTGCCCTTTTCCCTTTCTGTTTGCCCAAAACTACTGGCATACGTCCTGGCTGCTCACAGCCCTCAGTGCATGGCAGCACTCCCACCCCTTCATTTCATCTCATCTTGGACATCTGCCCATTTTCCTGCCATTCCAAATTCTTCCTACCCAAAATGAAACAAACACCAATAAGGAGTCTTCTCTCGCTTGCCCCCAAGAAATAAATCCCTTCTGCCAGATACACACAGTTTCCCTCTGCTAATTCCTCCAAAAATTGGACAGGGTTTCTACCTGTCAATTATTTGTCTTTAGAGGTGACGAGCTGAAAGTAATGTCACTTCTTAGAGTCAGTAGGTGGATGAAGCTTTTGGCAACTCTCCCAGAAACCCTTTTCTTGTTTCTGCAAGATACTGCTGGGGCAAAGTTGCTAATCTACAACTGTGCTGCAAATCTCAGCCCAAGAACATATGTTCTTGTGCTGTCAAGAGAGAGAACTGCAGTGAAAACATTACGTAGTGCCAACCGCCCACAAAAGATATATGGGTGCTCAAGCCCAATGCGCTGAGCAGAAAATTTAAGATTGTTCTCATCGCTTTGCTTGAAATGTCTGTGTCATCTGTAATCAACGAAACAGTCTGGAACAAAGCACAGCCATCTCTTTTTGTTATCTGAGTAGCTGAAGAAAACAACCTAACATAAGAAAAGTAGTCAGGACTTGTTGTAGTTCAAATAACCAAAATACATTTGTAAAAATTCAGTGTTAGTACTTTGGTAAGTGACTGGTAACAGAGACTTCAAAAATGCACCTTTTAGAATAATACTACAAATGAAATTGTTGCTAATACTGGCGAAGGGAAGGAGAATTCTTAATATCCATTCCTAAGAGAAATAGGATTCACTACAAAATCTTGACTCGCATGAAGAAATGAAGATGCTGAAAACACAAAAAACAGTCTAGCACAAATGAACTCGAGATTAATTCATAACATATGCTGCACAAGCAATTATTATTTAATTCCAGTTTTTTACTGCATCTTATCTATTAAAAATAGTGCACTCACTGATCTGCTCTATTCAAAGGATTGATGTATACAGTGTGCAAAAAAGCTAAAAGAAATTATCAGTATCTATTGTACTAACTAACCTACATTAGTTCTTTCCAATCTTGATTTAATGTTCTCTTGTGCCTTGCTTGCCATCACTACATGAGATCACATGCATTCCTTTCCAGTTTGGTCATCATGCTCCAGTAGACATGAAATATTTTCACGAAAATCAAGAGTAAGTACATGCTGAACAACTAATGATGCAAGACGACTAGTGTGAAAGATTAGCTGCTGTTCAATTTTCTCCAATTTCTGCTAACTTCAGACACTCAAAGAAATCTGATTATGCTATGTATGGCCCTCCATATCTATGCTTGTGGAGTAATGAAGTGCAGTCATTATGATTTCAAAAAAATTAACTGAAAATGTTAACACTTCACATGGATTAGATTACCATTTTTCTTCTCCAAATCAGAATAGTATAAAAGATATTTTTCAAAACAACATGCACTTCTGTGCCACACCAGTACAAGTGACAGAAAATATACCATTACCTACCTGAAATCCCGATCAAGCAGAGACCTAACAATACCATGTTAAACTGACCTCTGTAAGAATGTGGACCTCAATGCCTGTGAGCACTGTGTTTTACAGATGTTTTTGAAGTAACCAAAAACCCACCAAAGATAGTCCAGTTCATTAGCAGCATGTAAAGACTTCTTTATTTGGGGTGTGGGAGTCCTGGCTGCAGAGTCTTAGTCTGCATTTATACTACACAGAATTAATAATAATAAAGAAAAAAAATAAAATAGCTATAATAAGCTGCATATTTTCCAGCAGGATTTTGTGCTGTGCAGTCAGAATGGTAACCAGAAGTACAACGTTCTTTAAAAATTATTCTTTCTATTGGAAAATATACATATGTTTTTCCTTTTGAGTTTGTTTGCACGTTACCATCACAATATGGGCAATGTCAGGGGCTGTACAAAAGGGAGTATTTCTTCCAATTTTTTTTTCAATAGTGCA
>NW_009206172.1:7101-12000 GCF_000690835.1 Fulmarus glacialis | reverse complement strand
GCTGACTTCTCTAGCTAATAATGCAATTCATGTAGAGATACTGAAATCGTATTGAAAAAATGAAGGAAAAAGTACTCACTCTGCATTTTACTGTTTTAGTTTTAAGAATGTTATCAAGGAGAGACAGCATTTGCAATCTGTGTTTTGTATTACTTGACTAGTGCCTCAGAAAGTAAAAACTAGCAATGCTATGTCAGAAAGACAGACCAGACCAGCTGTGGGCGTGCAGGTTATTCATTGACATTAGGACTTCTATGGAGATCAGTAAAAATCATTATCGGCATGACCTATTTGCATTCAAAGAAAACGTGCGGCAGCATTTAGGTCCTGCTTTGCAGAGTAATGAGTAATCAGAGCTTCAACTACAGTTAATAGCAAAATCAAGTTTTTAGAGCCCCTGCTGTGGGCATCACCGAGAGTCTCCTGAGGGCAGGACACGTGTGCAACTCAAACACTCCTCTGCTGATGATGGGGTTTGGTGGACAAGGTCAGAAAACACAAGTTTAAACCAGGAGCAGGTGAGAGAAGGACAAAACAAAAATGCAAGACTCATGCATTTATTGGATACAGAAAGGAAAAGAAATATACCTTTCTTTCATGAGCACTGGGTACACCAGGGGTGTTCTGCTTGAGAAAGCCTGCTGTTGTGGACCACCTTGTGGGGTTTTTCCGTGAAGGCTCTTCTGAAGAAAAATTTGTGTCACTTACAGAGGTTGAGAGGCCAATCAGTGCAGGGTCACTACTACGTCGGACATGAAGAGGCATATCTGAAGAATAAAACAGACAATAAATAAACACTGACTAGATTTAAAATGTTTTTCACATAAGAAAAATATTTTTTCAAGCTCTGGATGGGTGGTTATGACCAAATGTGGTTTCGACCAAATGTGGTTTCACAGAGTTATTGACCTCAGCATAGTTCCTCAAGGACAAGGTCTCTTTCCTCAAAACCACAGCCTTGCCGCTTGGCTGCACAAGGCAAAAACAAGGGCCAAACCAAGCTCTTTGAACCTAGCACAGCTCGTTGGCTTTAGAAGCACAAACACAACAACTGTCGGCTGTTGTGTAAAATAAAAAAACAGCATAAGCTTGAACAGCTAAGAGGCTAAGGTGACTTATAGGTATTTTAAAGAGCAAGTAGCCAAAGGCCTAAATTCAACAGCCTGGTGACCATTAAGGGGTGGACTAGGATAACGCATCCCCCACCCCACTGCCACAGCTGCAGCATAGGCGCTGCCAGCACAACATGCTTACAAGAAGCTGCACAATAGCTTCTCTGCAGCAAAAAGCAGCCTCCCGGCCTTCTAAAATATACTCTCCATTCCTGGCATGACTGACAGGAGAAAAATATTTCATTAGTAATAAATGATGCAGCAGGCAGATAGACTGATTGGAAAGAGATAGGGTTTTTTAATATATGTAGAGGTCAAATCCATTCTGGAAACTTTGATGGCACCTTAAAGTTAGTTTCTCTTGAAATACAACTTAATTTTTTCCAATTTAATTTATTATCCTACAACAAATATCCACACATCTATCGTCTCCTTGCCCAAACAGAAGTTTCATTGCCTGTATTTGCGACCTCTTAGCACTCTCCCACTCAGCATCAGAACGGAGGGGACGTGATTTATCAATTGTATTTCTCTTTACTGCTGCACTGGGAACCTTGAATGCAAAGTGGAAAAGGTGAAAGCTATGACACGTAAGCAGCAGAGTCACTGGGAAAGGCACACTGGGCAACACCTGAGAATGAAAACCAGGCTGTTTTTTAATTCTTTGATGAAACAGTTCCCAAGGAAGGTGAAGATGCATGTCTCACAATACTAGCAGGAAGACACAATGACAGGAGTTTAAGCGACTAGTCTTAAGTTTTACAATAACTTTATGTTAACACTAAGTATAACAGTATTAAAATACAGAATCTTATTTTGCATGGCATTATAAAGTCAGTGAGAAATACAGTCTAAGTCATGCCACACAGAGCAAATGTGTGAGTTGTTTTGGTTTTTTGTTTGTTTTTTTTTTTTTTTTATTTAACAACTAGGACTCGTGCTGCTGAGGTATGCACAAGTGTAACAGGAAGAAACACCAAACAGTCATTCTATTTCCACCCTGGTATACAAGAATAACAGAGAATGAATTTATGTTTTTTCCCCACAGTCGTTGTACTACTTCTCCTTCCTTTGAAAATTCTTTTTTTTTTTAAGTTACTTTCATAACGAAAATATTCACAAGGGTCAATTTCTAACAAATGAAATGTTTTCTTTTATAAATATGTACATTTGTACATATTTTTATATATATGTATAAGAGAACTAGAAATAATTAAAAGGATATTTCAGGAAAGAACACTCTAATTACACAGAAAAGTATTTATGGTCTGAGTTAACTCTTTTTCTTTGATTGCCTTGTCTTTAACTACTTCAAGTTTCATGAAGCAGCTGAAGGCAAAGCGTCTCATTTCCCCCTAGATGGCAAACATAGAAGTACCCTACCACATCGCAAGAGATCTCTGTAACAGAGGTGGCACAGCTGCAGTCCCAGCCACGGCCCCACGAAGTGTAACGAAGTGACCCATTAACAGCAGTGCCTGTGCTGCTGGCTTAGCCCTGAACATACACTCTCATTTATTAGATTAGCCTCGGCAAGGCAGTGGCTCTGTAGTATGCAGTGCCACTTAAGAAGAATACCAATCTATATTCATTCCAAGCAGCAGCCCGCGCATATTATCCTGTTTGCCTTAACTACCCACCCTACAACAGAGAATTACAATTTTCAAACATGAGTTCACTTGCTCCTTATGCTCATACATCTATATATAAGCATGGTGATAGCAAAATGTTCTTGTATTTTTACACCCTTTCTTCAAATTACTTGACAAAACAAAAGTTCAGTTGGGTGAACTTCTGTAAGAAGAGAAGCCGAATTGCCAACAAAGAAAGAAAGGAAGAAACTGGAACTCAAGTCAGCACTTCTGGAGGTGAGCAAGCAATTATCACTGCCTTCCCTTTTGCTTTGTAGTGAAAACCTGACAGTTTGCATCATGCTAAGTAGCAGAGACTTTTCACAATACAGAAAGTTAATTATGCAACGGAATTCCCAAATATTAATAATGCTCCAAAGAAAACATTAACGTGAGAAGTTTCACTACAAAATCTATTCGCTGATGAGCCACCTTTAACATGACCCGTTTCATTTTAGTAGGGGTTAGTTATTGAGGTATTTTCAGACATTTATTGAACATAAATGTCAATACAAAGATACAACATGATCAATTCTAGTCTCTCCTTAAGAAAATGGTTCCATACATAAGGAAAAGTGATTTGTATTACTAACCAAACTTCACAATAAAGTGAATTATAAAAGACAATAATTCGGGTGTTTTGGATCTATGTATTTCCCAGTTAAACTAAAAATTTAAACATATGGTAATTATTTTTTTTTTTATTGCTGGAATGGGACAAGCACATGGAGCTAGCTCTAGCATATGCTGCATGGCAATGGTCAACATTGCTCCAGGTATTAATCCAATAATTAAATCTTATTCACACTGTATTAACCACAAATTGTAAATATAATCTCCTGCATTCCTGTCTCCAATTCTATTCTGAGAGACCATTCTAACTCGGTTTTTATACTCTCCATTAAAAAAACAACAAAAAAGAATATATTGAACAGATTTTTCTACCAATATATTGTTGGTTACAATCTTCTGGTTTACCTGAATTTATAGATTTGAAAAGGATATACTTTGAAATATTAGAAGGAAAATCAAAGGAAAGGAACTTAATAATTAAACCACAAGATGAAGTACGCATGGGACCGATGCAATGTCACTGATTCCAGGATGATGGCTGATACCGTTTGAAGTCTGTGGTTTCTTTGAAGAGTGGATAAAACAGCAATGAACTCTAATCACAAGGCTTCAAATTCTCTGTGGCACTAATGCACTGTAAATATTGATTTGCTTCTGCAGCTAAGGTGCCTTTTAAATAAGCACTTGAAATGGTAAATCTAATAAGGAATTACAGGAAGTTTTAAAAGTCTAAGAATTAAGGAAAAATTAAATTAAAAATCATGAAAGTTACCACTAACTCAGTTCTTGAGCCACATTCAAGGACTTGAAGTATTCAGCAACGAGTCCAACACTATAACTTCAGAAAGAATTATGTGTGACAGAGAATCCCATTAAGTTATGTATATAGCCACAGTTCTGCTAGAAAATGGTTATTTGTAGGATAAATCCAAGCTGGATAACAAAATGCTCACATTCATAATCATGAAATTCTGACTGGAAGTCTCATTTTATTAAAAGCAACAGCGGTTTCACTATAAATTATAAAAACAGCCAATATACATTTTATAACCATCTTTAAATGTTAAGAACACAGAGTTGTACCTTTCCTTCCTGCCAGCAATTCCATTTTTATTTTAAAAGGGTCATCACCTTCTCTGATTTTCAAATATGCTCACAAGCAAAAGCATTTGAGGATCTGGCAAATTTCATCCATAAAGCTGAATAGGTCGTCCTGCATGCAGGCGTTCAGCAGAAAGGATGGTGGTCTCAGAGCAGAGCTAATACATACCTTCCCATACCAATTTCCTCTCAGATGTCAGCTTGGAGGGCATGACTAGAAAAATACACACATATATTTATACAGCATAGCCAAGGCAATTTTACTCTGAAGATTTCAACTGATGTTTCAGCTCCTCAGTGCCACTGGCAGCTTGCACAGTTTGGTGTGCAGTGAATTTAAGGCACAGAAATGAAAAATGATCTTATGGTCGTTTCTGGCCACCTCACACAGACCATCAGGCCCATGACTGATGAGTAGACCTGAACAGGACTTGCCCCCGCCCTTTACATTCAAGATTCTTCTCTGCGAAAATGATGATTCA
>NW_009206172.1:0-7070 GCF_000690835.1 Fulmarus glacialis | reverse complement strand
GGAAAGAGTAGCTTTCAACAAGGAAGTTGCTTGGAGTTTCTGAAAGTGAGCCTGTATATATGTATATACGTTGAGGTGTGTTGTATACACAATATGTACAGAGAGCCTACCTCAGCACCAAGAAACCGGTCTGGGAATGGGGGATAGAGACTCAACAGTTTTACTGCTTGTGTCACCCATCCAGCTCATCATACCACTCAAATCCTCATCTGGAGTTCAAGAGAAAGGATGAATCAGGGTCATCCTGGGGCTCAGGAAAGCAGGACTGCTTCTTTCAGCTTAAAGTACTTGAAACTACAAGTTAGGACTTTGTCTATATTTAACTGAAATAGCTTTTAAAAAATATTTAGATTAGCTTTGAGTTTCACACTCCAGCACAGCTCCCCGAACCCTGCTTCCAATTTCAATAGGTTCAGTTCAGCTCCCCGTTCCACTCAGTTGGACACAGCGAGAGCCAAACAACCCTTATGACCTTCGAAAGCTCAAATCCCCAAATTGGTTCAACTTTCATTCTTGCAAACCTCTAGAGACAAGATGATGGTAACTTCCAAAGACCACTGAGGCTGTTGCAAACTGGCCCACCACATAGGTTTTCAAAGCTTTTTCTCTTCAGATAGAAGAAAACCAGTTGGAGACAAAAAACAGCTGATTGTGAACTTACCTACAAACTGCATTAAACCCTAGCAGCAGCTAACATAAGCCAGCACATCTCTACAAGATTAACAAAACAGTGCAAATGTAGGCATCTTGAATTAGAAAAGAAAAAATATTGAAAACATAAGCAGTTCCAAGAGGTGAAGAACTACTCCCTGGACAACTGCATCATCCGTCCTGCAGAAGCAAACTCAGGCATGCTGTACAGAGATGGCTGCTGGGAGGGATGCAAAACAGTAGCACTGCAAAGCTATCACCAGTTGCAGATCTTTTCAGAAACATACTTTTTGGACATGACAGCAAAGGAAGAAGATATATATACACCAACAACTCTCTCTTCATGGCCCAGAGCAGTATTTTTCTCTCCCCTAGAATCCATTCCACTTTTAAGTAATGATTATTTAATAAAAGAATTTGCAGCACTTCCCAAAGTGAATACTGTTTACTTGGTCAAAATCTTCAGAATTTTTTTTTCCTAAATTTGTATTATTTTTCCCAAGTTTATCCTCCTGTTACTAGTTTTCTCCCCTTCGTTTACAGAACTATCTTTTCCTTTCATGTGTCACAGACACTTACAGCATTTCTTCCCTAAACGGTGCTGCGCAGCACATAACTTCATCTCTGCCTCTCTTAATTCTCTATTGCTGTTCACTTTTGTAAATTTTCTGGTCTTAACTTGTTCAGAAGACACCCAGAATAGTGTATTTCTCTTACTAAATACCCTCAGTGCTGTCTTACAAGAAGTATCCTCCCTGTCTTTTTTTTTAACTTTGACACTAATACATAGTGAACAATAATCACATCTGGCTATTTTATTGTCATGGTATCAATCCAGAACATCCACAGAAAACCTTTTCTATAGTCTCACTTCAGCATCTTTGTCTTGTTAATTAAAGTATATGTTCAGTTTAGATCAATATTCTTATACGTTAGCTTCTATTTGTACAGGCTGAATTAAATTGCATTTTTCCAGTATGTGTACTACATCTCTACTGGGTTATTTATCTTTCCTCCATTCATATTATTCTCCTTTCCTAGTTTACCAACATCTGGAAATTTAATTAACATACTATTTACAGTACTGCTTCTCCCACATTTAAAGATGTTAAATAAAACCAAAACTAACAGGAATCCTCATGACACCTTACTGGACAACAGTCTCTAGACTAAGATTGCCTCCCACTTTTAAGATTTCTACGCTGATTTTCAAACCATACTGAAGTGTTTGTGCTCACATTAACCTGGAATTTCCAAGACACTTAGATTTCTATCAAATGCTTTAACATTTGCAAATATTACATCAATCCGGCATCATTCACCTACAAATGCCAACTATCTAGTGTTCACAGCTCCCCCTTTCAGAATTACACGAAAGCTTAAGATGATATAGTTTAGATAATTAGCATTTCTCTACTTGAAAATATGTTTATGCTTAAAAACGTCAACTTCTAAAATTAATTTCTTTACATCCAGAACTCTTGGTTAAATAACAAGACTGCCATTCCTCTTACAGAGAAAAAAGATCATTGTTAGCTTCACACAATTCCAGATATTTATAACTACTTCATGTACAAACCCAACTGTTTTCAGTTATTCTTTTAGCTATTCATCTTCAAACAACAGCTTATGTACTTCCTCACAGACATATTTTCAATGTTATGAAATATTGTTCTCTGCTTTCCTATTTCTTTAGCTTTAAAAGCTAAAGCATTTATAAGCATTCGCACATTAAAATCATGACAAATCACAATTACTCTGTTTTCCTCATACCACTGCCCCATGCAGTGGGAGGTCTGGCAGGCAGCCACATCAGGAGGCCGTACCACGGCACTAAAAATGCACAACGTGGTCTAGCAGATGGCAGATGAACGAGGCAGGTCGTGGGACTCTTACACTCAGGCTGCAAAATCTGACAGGTGTGCATGTGTCCCTAACCATCACATAAATTTAAGAGAAAATACACTTGGCTGTGTAAAATGTACAACCAAAAACCCACTGTATGCTAGTATACCTTTAAGAAATACAAGACACTATATTAGCATGGCTACGATCAAAAACGACTCATAGAAAAGTAAGAACATCTCTGGAAGAATGGACAGCAGTGAAAAGAATGCAACCAACCCACCAAAAAAAGCCTTATTGCAAACCACAAGAAAGAAGAAAAGACCTTACTTTCTTAGTATCATTTTCAATTTCTTTTAATAGAACCGAAGTTTTCCATTTTCCCAACCATGACTGCTCAATTACTTTGAAATTCAAAAATAAGAAAACATCAACCTGCCACAATTATATTTTAATAATGAGGTAATGTTAAATCCTTATCTTGAAAGGCCTTTAAAATAACAATCTTCCTTCTATTTCTCTAATATTCTTTTTTCTTACTTTTGAATACTGAGATCCAGGAGGAAAAAGATGATTGCACCTTGAAACTCAATTTACTTAGACACTGACTTTTAAAGCTAATTAGAGAAAGATCTTTAAAACCAAAATTAAAATTTAATTACCTACACCCTCTCCGACTCCTTTCTCTGGGCTTTTTTCTAAAGTGCAAATATCTTTGCATGCCAAAAGAAAAGACAAAAATGTCAGATCTTACAAATGTTCTACTCGTCTCTGTCAAAAAATTATGTTTCAGTATGTTTTAATGAGCTGCAGTCTCAGTTTTTTGGGTACATTCTTCACGGATTTCCTTAAAACATGCTGGATTACATCTTTACCTATTTTCACTCTATTGCTACAAATCTAGGAAAAATGCACTTCTAGTCCCCCAGATGTTACAAGTTTTTTGCAAAATAGCCTCCCACTTATTACTTCTTCAAACACTGTGTGACAGTAGAAGCATCATCAACTTCGCTACTGCTGAAGTTTTTCTGCTTACATCAAAGATCACGCCTTGCTAATAACACTCTGATTAATATTTAGTTATATTATAATGAAGACACTGTATTTTGTATCTGCATTCACAAGTCACTTTGCAGTGCAGGCAAGGTCTTACCACAACTTCGAAAAATCCCCTAAAACCGAATGGTAAAATTGCTCCTGTTAGTGAACATAATGCAGTGACGTGAAAACTGTCTATTATTTATGGTCTGAATGCTTTGGGTAGGCTCAGAAAGGCTCACTTAGAGGAAGAAGTTTGCAACTTTTTCCTGGACAGAAGGGAATAAATACAGTTGCAACAATAGGATTTAGATTGTAACTTGAAGAGCTCAGCTGGGAAGAACCAGGAATGATATAATGTGTGTAACACACATTACGGTTCTTTCATCAGTGAGTTTCAGCCACAGAAAACCTGCTGTGGTTGCCAATGTCGTGACCCCCTTCTGGTCCCCAGGCCATCACTGTGCCTTTATATGAGGAAAAGGGGTGGGTGGAAGTGCCGTTACTCTGCAGTACCAGATATTAGGGGTTCAGAACTACTTGTCAGTCTGTATCTGTTTCTCACTTATACTAGAATCAACTTTCCATCAACAGCTGTTGCTGAGGCATCCTCGTGCATCACTACATCACCTCATACGTGAAGTGGGAATTCCTATGTGCATCATATCCAGACACCAAAGTGTTAAACATGCTTAATTGCAATTCAGCAGGTGTGCGTGTAAATTAGCAAGGGACTTCTTGTTACACAAGTCTTTACAAAGCTGGTATGGGAATCTCTCTCCTTCCTTACTCTCTATCAGAACATAACGACGCGTCCACTGGCTCATGAATTATGGCGCTAATTGACTTTTCAAAAAGGTAATGGTCTGCACTGCCCCAGAGGCCTGCGGAGCCCCCGTGCTGCCCATCAGCGTCGCCTCTGAGGCTCCTGCCCAGCAAAGGAAACCCTGTCCAGCGGCCACTTCCTGGGCAAACAGCAACAAAATGAAAACCTGTGGCATTTCTACTGGGGTTTAGAAAAGGCAAAAAACAACCAAACTTCTGGATTAGTAAAGACATCACAACAGAACCATGACTGAATAGTTCAGTGTTTAGACAGGGTAAGGTAAATAATGGGCCGCAGTGGGATGCTACCGGTATCTTAACTATGCGAATTGTGAACAAGTTCGTATGATGGTTGTTTACCTCATTTATGTTTGAAACAGTGAGGGAAGAGGTACTTCTTTGCCAGTCATCAGATGAATATTCCACCTTTGAAAGTGTTTGGCTGTTAATCTGGCACGCCTCCACATTTCTGTGGAGCAGAACCTCCTCACCGTGTAGTGGGCACTGGGCACCTGGTCTCTCCTCCCAGCAGGCTGGGGCAAGCATGGCCGGCTCCAGCCTTGCTCCACTGCAGAGAAGTACAGGAGTCGTCAAAAACCCAGCTGGGGTTTCTCTGATGTATAAAAACGATCACTTACACCCAGCTCACAGGCCACTGTCAGGCTGGAGAAGGCAACGATTTTGGGATTGTTGGGATCCAGCACCTGGAGGTGGATCTGAACCTGCGTTACCCAAAATCCACGTAGCTTCATTACAGAAATTATTTAGACAGATTTTTAACTGAAGCATAATAGTTATGAAAACCAAGAAAACTTGGCTACAATCATTTAAAGGGTTTTTTTTTTTTGTCATAAATTCTCTGTGCATGCATTCTCATAGCTATTTGCACAAAATTTAAAGAAAAAAGAACATGTGGGAAGGAACAGCCTCTACTGTACACTACCAAGTTTCTGACATGGCAAAAAAAAAGTACAACTAACATCTATAATAGGATAGAGTGAACATAGTCCTGAACAACTATTAAAAATTACAATTTTAATGGCATTTGTTCTTGTTTCCATGACAGAAACATTTGCTAGGATTATTAGAAACATGTTGGTACATTCATGAAACATGCCCTCATTTAAAGTGTTACCAAATCTCTGCGAGTTAACGTTTCGCTGAGCTCCTATCTGCCGCTGATGACCAAGAAGAGTAAAAGATCTCAAGCAGAACTAGGAAAAGGCCATGTCATGCCACCCCGTGTGCTCAGATAGACAATTTTTAGCAGAAGGTTGTTCTGCACGCTGGTACTAACACAGCTCAAAGGCAAAGCACAGAGCATAAAGATCTCAAGAATATTATTTTCTGTCATTCAGCTACAAGTATCAAGCTGAATCCCCGAAGACAAATCAAGAATTTGCGTGTTTCAGTAAGGAGATGAAATGCCACCAACCCTCCTCATCCACAGGGGATGTACGGCAGCAGAGCTGCCATGCCCATGACATGGGAGGGCAGATAGTGCGACTCTCTGCAAAAAGATGCAATGCTGTGCCTGACCTTTTATTGGGGGTAGGTTGGAGAATGGTCTGGGAAGCTGCGAAGTTTGGGGACTACACAAACCTAACAGCATCCAAACAAGCTCTTTCCAATTACATGAGTGGGGAATAAGAAGCTCCAGCTATCAGCAAAAACATGCTGAAATCTTCTCATTAACTCTCAAGGTTAAAGATCACTTTCTGCAGAAAACTCCAGTGTTCCCAGTAGCCAAATAGGGAGTAAGGCAATTTAGACTACATTGGAAGTTGTTAGTTAAATTGTTCAGATAATGCCCACAGCGGGACAATAAAACAGAACATCTGCTCCTCTCCAAGGGGTGACAGACCAACAGACATCTTTAATTCTTCTTTACTAGAAACATATTACAGTAGTAAGCTATATTCCCTTCCTTTTTAAAACCATGCCTAATGAGTAGTAGGAGACCTAGCTGCTGCTTGAAACACGTGGAAAGTTGAGCATTCCTGTCTATTTTTACATGTACTTTACAAAGCCCCTTACAATAACAACAGGGAGCCTGAATTGTTCTCTTCTGGAAACATAGAAAATTTTCTACACTTTGGAGAAACTCTGGCAACATCTATCTTTCTTTTTTCTTCTTTTCTTTTTTCTTCTTTTCCTTCCTCCTCCACCTTTTCTCTTTTTTTCTCTCCTCCCTTTTACAACTCTGGAAACATGCGGTTACACTGCATGTTTAATTACATACCTCTCACTTCTTTTTTTATTTCACATTGCCAAGGCTGAAGAGAGTCAAAAATTATTCCTAAAAGTTCAAAACCAAGAATAAGCAAATAGAAAGAACCTCAGCTGAAGTTCAAAAAGAAATCTCACTACATGAAAGACAGTTCATGAATTTTTGGATCAATGACTTTTCATGCTTGCAGTTGCCAATTTTCATTACAATTTGTGATTGGTTCTAGCCCAGAGATGAAGATCATCTTTCTTAGTGGAGAAACAGCTTTAGCCAGAACTAACAGAAGATATTTACTGAAATACTATGGTATATACTTCGTGCCAGAATTTGTCAGGTTCCCAGCAGCTAACTTTTCCAAGCTGTCTCCACACCACAAGCCTTCCTCCTTGTCTCATCCCAGAGTGTGCTACAACAATTTGAAATATCTGCACACAGAAAGGGAACATGAGGTGGACACATTTTATTTTAAAAAATTATTAAT